>NC_091232.1:15343058-15435558 GCF_040958095.1 Procambarus clarkii
GGGAGGTGGTGAAGAGGAACAGGAACCGCAGGAGGGGTAAAAGTTAAAGCACGACAGAGGCGAGAGGAAGGATGTTGCAAGGACCGCGCAAGATAGCGAAGACAGTAGCGATCACGGCGGTCCTGGAGAGACAGGAAGCCAGTGTCAACATACAAGCTAAGGATGGGAGTCGAACGAAAGGCACCAGAACTGAGGCGCAACCCAGTATGGTGCAAAGCATCAAGACGGCGAAGAGTAGAAGGAGAAGCAGACGAGTAAGCAGGGCAACCATAATCGAGCTTAGACAGGACGAGAGAGGAATGTAAAGCAAGGAGAGTGCGCCTATCTGCCCCCCAAGAAGTATGGGACAAGACCCGAAGGAGGGTAAGGGCCTTAGAGCACTCAACACGGAGGTAAGAGATATGGGGAGACCAAGACAAACGAGTGTCAAGGAATAACCCCAAAAGCTTCGCGGAATCTTTGTATTCAAGGGGATGACCATAAAGTGACAAAGAGGGACGAAGAACAACCCGTTTCCGCGTAAAAGTCATGGCACAAGTCTTAGAAGTAGAGAACTTGAAGCCATGACCTGTGGCCCAAGACGACACGGCATCAATTGCAAGTTGAAGCCGGCGTTGAAGGAGAGGCGAATCATCACCCTGACAACAAAGGGTAAGATCATCGACATAGAGAGCGGAGAAGACACCAGAAGGAAGAGAGGAAAGAAGACCATTGAAGGCAACCAGAAAAAGAGTAGTGCTCAGAACACTACCCTGGGGCACACCTTCGTATTGCTGAAAAGAGGGAGAGAGAGCGGTACCAAGGCGCACCCGAAAGGAACGACGAGAGAGGAAGCTGCGGAGAAAGAGAGGGAGATGACCACGAAGGCCAAAAGAATGAAGTTGAGATAGGATATGATAACGCCAAGTGGTGTCGTAAGCCTTTTCTAGGTCAAAAAGGACGGCAACAACGGAGGTCTTCGCAGCAAAAGCAGTACGAATATAGACCTCCAATTTCACCAGGACATCTGTCGTGCTGCGGCACTTGCGGAAACCAAATTGAGAAGGGGAGAGGAGGTGATGGTGTTCCAGGAACCACATCAGACGAACGTTAACCATACGTTCAAAGAGTTTACAGACACAACTTGTGAGAGCAATAGGGCTAAAGTCCTTAGGGGAAGTACCCAGAGACCCCGGTTTGCGAACAGGGAGGACAACGGCATCGAGCCAGTCCTCAGGGACTGACGACGACTCCCAGATCCGATTATACAGACTCAGTAAATACTGAGACGTGCTCGGAGGGAGATGGCGAAGCATCTCAAAAGAATACCATCGGAGCCCGCCGCCGTAGAACCGCAGAGGGCCAGCGCAGACCGAAGCTCAGAGAGAGAGAAGGGATCATTATAGGGAAGCTGAAGATGAGTGCAGAAATCTAAAGGACGAGACTCAAGGACAGGTTTACGAAGAAGGAAAGATTGGGGAAGATGAAGACCAGAGCTAACAGAAGAAAAGTGGGAACCCAGTTCGGAAGCGACCTGCAACGGGTCCGCCACAAGAGTATCATGGAGGTGAAGGACCGGTGAAACATCGGGAACGAACTTACCCGCTATCTTGCGGATACGCTTCCAGATCTGGGCCAGAGGGGTTTCGGACGTAATTGTTGAGACACAAGATGCCCAACATTCACGTTTAGCCGTACGGATGGCCCTACGGGCCACCGCACTCGCTTTCCGAAAGAAAAGAAAAGAATCGGTCGTCTGCCTACGGCGGTGCTTCTTCCAGGCTGCACGCTTACAGCGGATAGCCCGAGCACAGTCCGCATTCCTCCAGGGAACGCACTTCCGTGGACCCCGAGAGGAAGAGGGAGGAATAGAGCGGAGGGCAGCGTCGAAGACAGTGTCATGAAAAAGGAGGAGAGCGCGAGAGAGGGACAGAAGGGAGAGGTCAGAGAGAGTAGCACTGAGGGAAAATAGGGTCCAGTCCGCCTTAGCAAACTGCCACCTAGGGAAAGAGAGGGAAGGGCGAAAAGAGAAAAAGGAAACAAGGATGGGGAAATGATCACTTCCATGGAGGTCATCAAGAACCTGCCACGTGAAATCTAAGTAAAGAGAAGAAGAGCAGAGAGAAAGATCAAGACAAGAAAGGGTGCGAGTTCGAGAGTCCAAATGAGTGGGCTCACCAGAATTCAGAAGAGACAGGGAAGAAGAGAGGAGAAACGGCTCAAGGAGGCGACCCCGGGTATTCGTCAGAACGTCACCCCAAAGAGAATGACGACAATTGAAGTCACCCAGTAGGAGCACAGGCTCCGGCAAGGAGTCTAGGAGGTGTTTCAAATCAGGAAGAGAGAGTGGGACACTCGGGGGGAGATAAATGGAACAAACTGTGTACCATTTCCCCACAAAGATACGAGCAGCAGAACAATGGAGAGGCGAAGGAAAAAGTAAAGGAACAAAGGGAACATCAGCCCGAATCAAGAGAGCAGAAGAATTAGAAGCCCCAGCAATGGCCGGGGGGGGGGGGGGGAGAGAAAGGAATAGCCACGAAAACGACCAGGACGAGCACCAAGCATTGGCTCCTGGAGACAGACACAAAGGGGCGAAAACCGCGAAACCAGAAGTTGGAGTTCGAGGAAATTGGCGTAATAACCTCGAACGTTCCATTGAAGAATGGACAACGACGAGAAGAGAAAGGACAAAAACAGAGAACAAGGAAGAAACAAAGGCGAAAGACCAACAGAGCACGTTAAAGAATATCAGGGTCGGGATCAGGGTCAGCAAAGTCAGGGTTAGGGGGCATGGGTAAACTGAGCAAAGACGGAGGGAAGGAAACGGGAGAACAGATCAGAAGTGGGCGGGCAGGGTCCAGAGGAGGAGGAGGAGGAGGAGGAGACAACGGAGAGGAGCAGTCAAGGACAGCAGCAGGAAGAGGGGGAGTAGAAAGAGAGGAGCGCACCCCAGCAAGAGCAGCAACCGAAAGGGAAGCAGGGGCCAAAGAAACCTCCATAGCAGGAACAGGGGGCGCAAGCACTGAAACGGGAGGGGAAGGAGCAACAGAGCCAGAAGGAGGAGCTGAGGAAGAAAGCGAAGCCTTCTTACCCGCCGGGGAAGAGGAAGGAGAGGAGCCAGGCTAACGCTTCTGACTTAAAGAGACCGGTGTCCCAGCAACTACGTAACGGGCAACGGATTCCAGTGTCTCAACAGGAGAAGCCGAACGAGAGCACACACGACGGCCGTTAGGAGAGCGATGGACATCCGCCCGCACCGACAGGCGGTGGGGAGAGCCGATAGATGGAGGAAGAGGATGGGAAGGAGGATCGGAGGGGGACGAGGAAGAAGACACAGAAGACACGACAGACCGGGTAGAAGGAAGGGGAACCCCAAACAGAGGACCAGGAGGAGGATCCTTCGGGAGAGAACCCAAAGGGACAGAGGAGGGGGCAGTGGGCGCATCAGGGTCCAAGGCCCGGAAACAGTTGTGAGTCTGAGGAAGGCGGGAAGGACGAGGAGAGGAAGAGCGCAACACGCGAGCATAAGAGATATTAGCATAAGGCGGGAGCCGGCGAACCTGGTGCCGCGCCTCAGGAAAAGATAAACGCTCCCGGTGCTTCAAGTTG
This sequence comes from Procambarus clarkii, assembly GCF_040958095.1. Taxonomy (NCBI): domain Eukaryota; kingdom Metazoa; phylum Arthropoda; class Malacostraca; order Decapoda; family Cambaridae; genus Procambarus; species Procambarus clarkii. The sequence goes on from NC_091232.1 coordinate 15,346,650, forward strand.
AGGACGACTGCCTCAAGCTTGTAATGGACACACGCACGGGAGAAGGTAGGATGGGCCTCACCGCAGTTGAGGCAACGAGCCTGGGGAGAAGCGCACTCCGACTTAGAGTGACCTTCGCCACCACACAAAGGACAGAGAGAGACAGTCCCGGAGCAGCGGAGGGCACCATGCCCAAACCTCCAGCACTTGTTGCAGAGCCGAGGAGAAGGAATGTACTCCTGGACAGAGCACCTGGCACCAGCAAGAATGACAGAGGGTGGAAGGGTCCTACCATCAAAGGTAATCTTCACAACCCGGAGGGGTTGACGGCGACTACCACGAGGGGGACGAGTAAACGTGTCCACCTGGAGAATAGAATGGCCCTGGGCAGCGAGGATATGTCGAATATCGTCGTGGCAGTCGCGCAGGTCCCGAACACCGGTCGCAACATGGGGCGGGAGCAAAATAGTGCCAACACTGGCATTCAACTGAACGTTCTGCGAGACCCGAACAGGGGGCCCCCCCAAGGCAGGATAAGGCAGCCAAGCGGGAAGCAGCATCCTGAGAAGGAGCAGCAACGACACGTGTACCGAGACGAGTGGGGTTGAAAGTAATGGAGGCATCCACGGAATCAATGAGATGACGATGGAGGGAGAAATCGTCAGGAGGCGCAGAATCAAGAGGGAGGAGATCAAAATATTTGGCCCACGAAGCGGGACCAAACAAGGCTTGATAGGTAGCAGAACTGGAAGGAATCGAGCGAGGGCGGCCGTGACGAGGACGGCGGTGAGAACCCCCAGAGAGAGAGGGGTTAAAAGGCGCAGTAGATACAACTAGAGAAGGAGCCGCGCCAGGGGACGAGGTAGTCACCACTGGGGGCTTGGGGCTCGACCCAACCACAGAGGAGGGAGGGGAGCCAGAGGAAGGAGTCAGAGAGGCCAAAGGAGGAGCAAGGTCGGGGCCCAATGCAGCGGAGGCTACAGAGCCCGGTCTTCCAATACGGACCGACTCGGGGGCTTGGTCGCCCACCCCACGAGCCTGAGAAGGTAAACCGGAAGAAGCTGAAGCAGGGGTAATCATCTTGACGAAAAAAAGAATTCACTCACGAATGTGCCCCCACACCCACCATGGAGCCACAATTAGAGGCAGGACACCCAAGAAGAAGCTATCGCCGATCTTGTCGGGGCCTCCTAGGGGTGCGTCGCGAGTATACGCTCCACAAACGCCACCTTAAGAAACCGACAGTCCGTCGAGATCGGGTTCAGTGACGAAGTGGGGATTGACAATAAAAGGTTCCCCTCGCTCTCGACGTCGGGTACTGCAGTTCTACGGGTGCATGAGTATGCCTCCTCAAGCACCCGGGCGTCAAAATAGAAGAAGTCCAAGGGAAGAACCAGAACGAGCAAAAGGTCGGCAGGAAACGGCAAGCAGATAGGAGAAGAGGGGGGAGAAAAACGAAACAGAAGGAAAAGGAAAAGATGCCCAGCAGAATTGGAGAGGACGGCAGCAGGAGCACAAGGCTAGAAAAGGACAGAGGACTGTCCCAAGGAGCATCACACTCCGGCAGCCGCCCACTAAGCCCCCACACGGCGACAACGAGCTGAGCGGGGAGGGGGTATTTTGGACTCAAATTCTGGCTCTCTGCACCTATTCCCAGTTTGAAATTACGACTTTTTATACCAAAAATTAGCCAATTACTGAAAGCACCGGTGGGTCACATTTTGCCTAAACCCTCCTGCAGTTTTCAAAATATCCCAAACATCCCAAATTCGTTACCTGAGCCATAATTTGGACCCAAATTCTGGCTTTGCATCTATTCGCAGTTCAAATTTCCGACTTTCTATACCAAAAATTAGCCAATTACTGAAAGCGGCGGTGTGTCACATATTGCACAAAACCCCCTGCAGTTTTCAAAATTTCCCAAACATCCCAAATTCGATACCTGAGCCATATTTTGGACCCAAATTCTGGCTCTCTGCACCTATTCGCAGTTTGAAATTCTTACTTTTTATACCGAAAATATGCCAATTACTGATAGCGGTGTGTCACATTTTGCCCAAACCCCCCCCCCTGCAGTTTTCAAAATATCCCGTACATCCCAAATTCGACGCCAGGCCCACATTTGGAGCCAAAATCTGTCTTTCTGCACGTATTCGTAGTTTGAAATTCCGACTTTTTATACCGAAAATATGCCAATTACTGAAAGCGGCGGTGTGTCACATATTGCACAAAACCCCTTGCAGTTTTCAAAATATCCCAAACATCCCAAATTCGATACCTGAGCTATATTTTGGACCCTATATACTTGATAACATCTTTTGAGAATTTTGTGATACAGACAAGTTCCATTCCTTGTCTTGTATGTAATGGTCTTGAATGGATGGTGGCAGCATTTCGTCTTCTACTATCTACTCTACTATCTACTCTTCTACTTCTACCTATCTACACCTCTCCCTCCACCCCTCTCCAGACTCTCACTTTCAACTAATGATCCTCCTCGCTCCTTCCACCTCTCTCACCCCAAACCCTCACTAATTACTTCACTATTCATTTCTTTCCTTTCGTTTTCTCTTATACGTTTGTGGCAGTGAAATGTATTCTAGAGTTCTCTCTAGAGTTTCGGGTAGCTGATCAAGTTACGGCGCCTTGTAGTCTTAGCACCTAGGTAGTCAAATACCTAGGTTACAAGGTGTTGAACGCGAGAGGTTGCCTTAGGAACTCTGGAGGTGCTCTAGAATAGTTAGCTAACTGGGGACGGGATAACGGACTAGAGAGAGCTGTTTCCCCCGGCCTCGTTAGTTAACTGGGGATGGGTTGGAATAATGGACAAGATAGAGATATTTCCCCCACCCCCCGTTACAATATATTTCATTTGGTGCAATCATAATAATGTTCATATCTCGGTCTTTCTGGAGGCATATAAGATTTTAGGCTTTATTAGCGTATCTTTGTTAATTATACAATATATCGGCAAGTGTGTAGGCGTCTGCACTCCATGCCCGACTAGCTACTGAGCGCTACTATAAAAACATATGTACCATCAGTTGAGCTATAAATATGTATATTGTAATGTATTTAAAATGAAGCTCTTAATTCTATCTTGCTTAAGACATATATAAAACATTTGTGTTTATTAACGAATTTACGTGAAATAAACATTGATCTGAGAGAGAGTTGCTCCGTCGTTCAGTCTGTACGGGGTGGGAGCTCCATAATTTTTAAAATACATGTATCTTCATTAGAACTTTAAATATGTCTATGGTAAAGTGTTTAAAGTGAAGCTTATATGTCTGCCTTTCTTGAGACATATAAAACATATATGTTTATTAACGAATATACGTGAAATAAACATTGTTCTGAGAGAGAGTTGCTCGGTCGATCAATCTGTCCGGGGTCAAAGCTCGGCTATTATAAAAGTACACGTATCTTCGCTTTAAATTTAAATATGCCCATGGTAAAGTATTTAGAATGAAGATTATATTTATATCTTTCTTGTGACATATAAAACTCTTACGTTTATTAAGGAATCTGTGTGAAATAGGCATGGTTCTGAGACGAATGCTGCGGTTTTCGAGCTCGACGAGCAATGAAAACTGCCCCTTTTATAAAACTACAAATATCTTCGGTTTTACTTGAAATATTTGTCTGGTAGAAGTTTAACATATAGATCGCGTTTTTGTCTTTCTTCTGACTAATAAATAATTTTGGTTTAATAAGTCATCAAGATGTTTTCAACAATATTTCACATGTATTTCATGTGAACAATGTATTTCAACAATACAATAAAACAAAAACACACATTGGTACATTATTGCAAAGGCACTATACTATATACATTATATATATTATATATATATATATATATATATATATATATATATATATATATATATATATATATATATATATATATATATATATATATATATATATATATATATATATATATATATATATATATGTCGTACCTAGTAGCCAGAACACACTTCTCTGCCTACTATGCAAGGCCCAATTTGCCTAATAAGCCAAGTTTTCATGAATTAATTGTTTTTCGACTACCTAACCTAACCTAACCTAACTTTTTCGGCTACCTAACCTAACCTATATAGATAGGTTAGGTTAGGTTAGGTAGGGTTGGTTAGGTTCGGTCATATATCTACGTTAATTTTAACTCTAATACAAAAAAAATTGACCTCACACTAAATGAAATGGGTAGCTTTATCATTTCATAAGAAAACAATTAGAGAAAATATATAAATTCAGGAAAACTTGGCTTAGTAGGCAAATCGGGCCTTGCATAGTAGGCTGAGAAGTGCGTTCTGGCTACTAGGTACGACATATATATATATATATATATATATATATATATATATATATATATATATATATATATATACATATAAATTGTTGCAAGTCGAGCAACAAATATTTTACATTGAACAACAAATGAGATTGGAAAAGCAGTATTGCCACCTCTGCTATACAGAAAAAAATAGACCCCAGACACACCCTGTGGGTAGTAATGGACCCCCATACCGACACTATGAGGGGTAGTGGACCCCATAATAACACTATGGGCGGTAGTTGACTTCATAGCAACCCTGTGGGCGGTAGTGGACCCCCTGCCGACCCTGTGGGCGCCAGTGGACCCCCTACCGACCCTGTGGGCGGTAGTGGACCCCATACCGACCCTGTGGGTGGCAGTGGACTCCATACCGACCCTGTGGGTGGCAGTGGACCCCATACCGACCCTGTGGGCGGTAGTGAACCCCCTACCGACCCTGTGGGCGGCAGTTGACCCCCCTACCAACCCTGTGGGCGGTAGTGGACCCTTTACCGACCCTGTGGCCGGCAGTGGACCCTATATACTAATCCTGTGGGCGATACTGGACCCTATACTCATCCTGTGGGCGGCAATGGACGCCATACACATCCAGTGGGTGTTATTGGACTCCATACTTATTCTGTGGGTGGTTGGAGCCCCATACCCATCCTGTGGGTGATAGTGGACGCCTTACTCATCCTGTGAGTGGTATTGGACCCAATTCCCATCCTGTGGGTGGTTGTGAGCCCCACACCCATCCTGTCGGTGGTAGTGGACGCCATACACATCCAGTGGATGGTATTGGACCCCATACCCTTCCTGTGGGTGGAAGCGATCCCCAAGTTTGCAGTAGTTTACCCCATAAACATTCCAACAACATCGTTTTCTGTTAGCGTTCTTACAAAACATTCTTTAAAGATTTTTAAAGCGCAAACTATGGTATATAATATTCATTGGTGAAGCAATGCTATTCTATGTAATTATTTATAGTGCTTATTATAATTTACTAAGAACAACTAATATTTCCTAAAACAAAACTACGAGCCTTCAATAGGACGTAGCTGATCTGTAACATTCTAAGAGCATGGACAATAGTAGGTAAATTTCACAACCCATGTGGGACCTGAAACCTACAATTTTCATTATAATTGAACCAATCACGAGTATTCTGCTATTTACGTTGATGGACGGGTACTGTGAGACGTAAATTGGTACATGAGGAAGAGTTTGGGCCTTGGTAAAAAAGATACCTCGAAATATATCACACATGTACTAAATCACATTCAACATATTGACTTTAAGCACTAAGTCATATATGTGCTGTCTTGTGTGAGAACGAGTTGCTTACCCATCCTCCTCACTCATGAAGACCTTTACCCATCCTCGTCAATCATGAACACCTAATACCCATCCTCCTCACTTGAAGACCCTTACCCATCCACTTCCCTCATGAAGACCCTTACCCATCCTCCTCACTCATCAAGACCCTTACCCATCCTCCTCACTCGTGAAGACCCTTACCCATTCTCCTCACTCAGGAAGACCCTTACCCATCATCCCGACAAATTAAGACCCTTACCCATCCTCCTCACAAATTAAGAACCTTACCCATCCATTCACTCATGAAAACCTTATCCATCCTCCTCACTCATAAATACCCTTACCCATCCTCCTCAATCAGGAAGACTCTTACCCATCCTCCTCATTCATGAAGACCCTTACCCATCCTCCTCACTCTTCATGACCCTTACCCATTCTCCTCACTTTTGATGACCCTTACCCATCCTCCTCACTCATCAACACCCTTACCCATTCTCCTCATTTTTGATGACCCTTACCCACTCTCCTTACTCATGAATACCCTTACCAATCCTACTCACTCAGGAAGACCCTTATCATTCTTCCTCACTCATGAAGACCTTTCCCATCCTCATCACTCATGAAGTCCCTTACCCATCCTCCTCACTCATGAAGACCCTTACCCATCCTTCTCACTCATGAAGACTCTTACCCATCCTCCTCACTCATGAAGACTCTTACCTATCCTCCTCACTCATGAAGACCCTTACCCATCCTCCTGACATACGAAGTCCCATACCGATCCTCCTCACTTATGAAGACCCTTACCCATCCTCCTCATTCATAAAGACCCTTACCTATCCTCCTCACTCATGAAGACCCTTACCCATCCTCCTCACTCATTAAGACCCTTACCCATCATCCTCACTCAGCAATACTCTTACCCATCCTCCTCACTCATGAAGACCCTTATTAATCCTCCTCACTTATGAAGACCTTTACCCATCCTCCTCACTCATGAAGACCCTTTCCCATCCTCCTCACTCATCAAGAACCTTACCCATCCTCCTCACTCATGGAGACCTATACCTATCCTCCTCACTCAGGAAGACCCTTACCCATCCTCCTCACTAATTAAGACCCTTACCCATCTTCTTCACTCATGAAAACCTTAACTATACTCCTCACTCATGAATATCCTTACCCATCATCCTCACTCAAGAATATTCTTACCCATCCTACTCACTCAGGAAGACCCTTACCCATCTTCTTCACTCAAGAAGACCTTTACCCATCCTCGTCAATCATGAAGACCTAATACCCATCCTCCTTGAAGACCCTTACTCATCCTCTTCCCTCATGAAGAACCTTACCCATCCTCCTCACTCATCAAGACCCTTACCGATCCTCCTCACTCGTAAAGACCCTTACCCATTCTCCTCACTCAGGAAGACCTTTACCCCTCCTCCTAACAAATTAAGACCCTTACCCATCTACCTCACAAATTAGGACCCTTACCCATCCATTAACTCATGAAAACCTTATTCATCCTCCTCACTCATGAATACCCTTACCCATCCTCCTCAATCAGGAAGACTCTTACCCATCCTCCTCACTCATGAAGACCCTTACCCATCCTCCTCACTCATCAAGACCGTTACCCATTCTCCTCACTTTTGATAATCCTTACCCACACTCCTTACTAATGAATACCCTTACCGATCCTACTCACTCAGGAAGACCCTTACCCATCTTCTTCACTCAAGAAGACCTTTCCCATCCCCCTCACTCATGAAGACCCTTACCCATCCTCCTCACTCATGAAGACCCTTACCCATCCTTCTCACTTATGAAGACCCTTACTCATCCTCCTCACTTATGAAGTCCCATACCTATGCTCCTCACTCATGAAGACCCTTAAACATTCTTCTCATTCATGAAGACTCTTACCCACCCTCCTCATTCATGAATACCCTTACCCCATCCTCCTCACTCATGAAGACCCTTACCCATCCTCTCCACTCATGAAGACCCTTACCCATCCTCCTCACTCATGAAGACCCTTACCAATGCTCCTCATTCATGAAAACCCTTACCCATTCTTCTCACTCAGAAAGACCCTTACCAATCCTCCTCAATCATGGAGACCTTACCCATCCTCCTCACTTATGAAGTCCCATACCTATGCTCCTCATTCATGAAGACTCTTACCCATCCTCCTCATTCATGAAGACTCCTACCCATCCCTCGCACTCATGACGCCCCTTACCCATCCTTCTCACTCATGAAGACCCTTACTTATCCTCCTCACTCATTACGGCCCAAACCCATCCTTCTCAATCAGGAAGATCCTTACCCATCCTCCTCACTCATGTAGACTCTTATCCATACCCCTCACCCATAAATATCCTTACCCATCGTCCTTACTCATGGAGACCTTTCCCATTCACCTCACTTTTTAAGACCCATACCCATCATTCTCACTCATGGACACTCTTACACATCCTCCTCACTCATGAAGCCCCTTACCCATCCTTCTCAATCATGAAGATCCTTACCTATCCTCCTCACTCATTAATACCCTTACTCATCCTACTCACTCAGGAAGACCATTACCCATCTTCCTCACTCACGAAGATCTTTCCCATACTCTTCTCTCATGAAGACCCTTACCCATCTTCCTCACTCATGAAGACCCTTACCCGTCCTTTTCACTCATGAAGACCCTTATCCATCCTCCTCACTTATGAAGTCCCATACCCATACTCCTCACTCATGAAGACCCTTACCCTCCTCCTCATTTAGGAATACTCCTACCCACCCTCCTCATTCATAAATACCCTTACCCATCCTCCTCAATCAGGAAGACCTTTACCCATCTTTCTCACTCATGAAGACCTTACCAATCCTCCTCACTCATTGAGACCCATACATATCCTCCTAACTCAGGAAGACCCTTACCCATCCTCCTCTCAAATTAAGACCCTTACTCATTTTCTTCACTCACGAAAACCTTACCTATCCTCCTCGCTCATGAATACCCTTACCCATCCTTCTCAATCAGGAAGACTCTTACCCATCCTCCTCACTCATGAAGACCTTACCCATCCTCCTCACTCATGAAGACCCTTACCCATCCTCTCCACTCATGAAGACCCTTACCCATCCTCCTCACTCATGAAGACCCTTACCAATGCTCCTCACTCATGAACACCCTTACTCATCCTACTCACTCAGGAAGACCCTTACCCATCTTCCTCACTCATGAAGATCTTTCCCATCCTCCTCACTCATGAAGACCCTTACCCATCTTCCTCACTCATGAAGACCCTTACCCGTCCTTATCACTCATGAAGACCCTTACCCATCCTCCTCACTTATGAAGCCCCGTACCTATGCTCCTCATTCATGAAGACTCTTATCCATCCTCCTCATTCATGAAGACTCCTACACATCCTCCGCACTCATGAAGCCCCTTACCTATCCTTCTCACTCATGAAGACCCTTAATTATCCTCCTCACTCATGAAGACCCTTATTCATCCTTCACGGTTATGAAGACCCTTACCCATCCTCCTCACTCATGAAGACCCTTACCCATCCTCCTCACCGACGAAGACCCTTACTTATCGTCCTCACTCATGACGATCCTTTCCCATTCTCGTCACTCATGAAGACCCTTTCCCATCCTCCTCACTCATTAAGGCCCAAACCCATCCTTCTCAATCAGGAAGACCCTTACCCATCCTCCTCAATCATTAAGACCCTTACGCATCCTTTTCCTCACTCATGAAGACCCTTACCAATCCTCATCACCCATGAAGACTCTTACCCATCCTCCTCACTCAAGAAGACCTTTACCCATCCTCGTCAATCATGAAGACCTAATACCCATCCTCCTTGAAGACCCTTACCCATCCTCTTCCCTCATGAAGAACCTTACCCATCCTCCTCACTCATCAAGACCCTTTCCGATCCTCCTCACTCGTGAAGACCCTTACCCATTCTCCCCACTCAGGAAGACCTTTACCCCTCCTCCTAACAAATTAAGACCCTTACCCATCTACCTCACAAATTAGGACCCTTACCCATCCATTAACTCATGAAAACCTTATTCATCCTCCTCACTCATGAAAACCCTTACCCATCCTCCTCAATCAGGAAGACTCTTACCCATCCTCTCACTCATGAAGACCCTTACCCATCCTCCTCACTCATCAAGACCGTTACCCATTCTCCTCACTTTTGATAACCCTTACCCATCCTTCTCACTTATGAAGACCCTTACTCATCCTCCTCACTTATGAAGTCCCATTCCTATGCTCCTCACTCATGAAGACCCTTACCCATCCTCCTCATTCATGAAGACTCCTACCCATCCTCCTCATTCATGAATACCCTTACCCATCCTCCTCACTCAGTGAGACCCTTTCCCATCTTTTTCACACATGAAGACCTTACCCATCCTCCTCACTCATTAAGACCCTTACCCATCCTCCTCACTCATTGAAACCCATACCCACCCTCCTAACTCAGGAAGACCCCTTACCCATCCTCCTCTCAAATTAAGACCCTTACCCATTCTCTTCACTCATGAAAACCTTTCCTATCCTCCTCGCTCATGAATACCCTTACCCATCTTTCTCACTCAGGAAGACTCTTACCCATCCTCCTCACTCATGAAGACCTTACCCATCCTCCTCACTCAGGAAGACCCTTACCCATCCTCCTCACTCATGGAGACCCTTACTTATGCTCCTCACTCATGAAGACCCTTAAACATTCTTCTCATTCATGAAGACTCTTACCCACCCTCCTCATTCATGAATACCCTTACCCCATCCTCCTCACTCATGAAGACCCTTACCCATCCTCTCCACTCATGAAGACCCTTACCCATCCTCCTCACTCATGAAGACCCTTACCAATGCTCCTTACTCATGAAAACCCTTACCCATTCTTCTCACTCAGAAAGACCCTTACCAATCTTCCTCACTCATGAAGATTTTTCCCATCCTCCTCAATCATGAAGACCCTTACCCATCCTCCTCACTTATGAAGACCCTTATTCATCCTTCTCAGTTATGAAGACCCTTACCCATCCTCCTCACTCACGAAGAACCTTATCCATCTTCCTCACTCATGGTGACCTATACCCATCCTCCTCACTCAGGAACACTCTTGCCCATCCTCCTCACTCATGAAGCCCCTTACCCATCCTCCTCATTCATAAAGACTCTTACCCACCCTCCTCATTCATGAATTTCCTTACCCATCCTCCTCACTCACGAAGCCCCTTACCCATCCTCCTCAATCATGAAGACCCTTACCTATCCTTCTCACTCATAAAGACCCTAACCCATCCTCCTGACTTACGAAGTCCCATACCTATCCTCCTCACTTATGAAGACCCTTACCCATCCACCTCACTCATTAAGACCCTTTCCCATCATCCTCACTCAGCAAAACCCTTACCCATCCTCCTCACTCATGAAGACCTTACCCATCCTCCTCACTCATGAAGACCCTTACCCATCCTACTCACTCATGAAGATCCTTTCCCATCCTCCTCACTCACGAAGAACCTTATCCATCCTCCTCACTCATGGTGACCTATACCCATCCTCCTCACTCAGGAAGACCCTTACCCATCCTCCTCACTAATTAAGACCCTTACCCATCTTCTTCACTCATGAAAACCTTAACTATACTCCTCACTCATGAATATCCTTACCCATCATCCTCACTCAGGAATATTCTTACCCATCCTACTCACTAATTAAGACCCTTACCCATCTTCTTCACTCAAGAAGACCTTTACCCATCCTCGTCAATCATGAAGACCTAATACCCATCCTCCTTCAAGACCCTTACCCATCCTCTTCCCTCATGAAGAACCTTACCCATCCTCCTCACTCATCAAGACCCTTACCGATCCTCCTCACTCGTAAAGACCCTTACCCATTCTCCTCACTCAGGAAGACCTTTACCCCTCCTCCTAACAAATTAAGACCCTTACCCATCTACCTCACACATTAGGACCCTTACCCATCCAATAACTCACGAAAACCTTATTCATCCTCCTCACTCATGAATACCCTTACCCATCCTCCTCAATCAGGAAGACTCTTACCCATCCTCCTCACTCATGAAGACCCTTACCCATCCTCCTCACTCATCAAGACCGTTACGCATTCTCCTCACTTTTGATAATCCTTACCCACACTCCTTACTAATGAATACCCTTACCCATCCTACTCACTCAGGAAGACCCTTACCCATCTTCTTCACTCAAGAAGACCTTTCCCATCCCCCTCACTCATGAAGACCCTTACTCATCCTCCTCACTTATGAAGTCCCATACCTATGCTCCTCACTCATGAAGACCCTTACCCATCCTCCTCATTCATGAAGACTCCTACCCACCCTCCTCATTCATGAATACCCTTACCCATCCTCCTCACTCAGTGAGACCCTTTCCCATCTTTTTCACTCATGAAGACCTTACCCATCCTCCTCACTCATGAAGACCCTTACCCATCCTCCTCACTCATTGAGACCCATACCCACCCTCCTAACTCAGGAAGACCCCTTACCCATCCTCCTCTCAAATTGAGACCCTTACCCATTCTCTTCACTCATGAAAACTTTACCTATCCTCCTCGCTCATGAATACCCTTACCCATCCTTCTCACTCAGGAAGACTCTTACCCATCCTCCTCACTCATGAAGACCTTACCCATCCTCCTCACTCATGAAGACCTTACCCATCCTCCTCACTCATGAAGACCTTACCCATCCTCCTCACTCATTAAGACTCTTACCCATCCTCCTAACTCATGATGACCCTTACCTATCCTCCTCACTCATGAAGACCTTACCCATCCTCCTCACTCATGAAGACCTTACCCATCCTCCTCACTCATTAAGACTCTTACCCATCCTCCTAACTCATGATGACCCTTACCTATCCTCCTCACTCATGAAGACCTTACCCATCCTCCTCACTCATGGAGACCCTTACTTATGCTCCTCACTCATGAAGACCCTTAAACATTCTTCTCATTCATGAAGACTCTTACCCACCCTCCTCATTCATGAATACCCTTACCCCATCCTCCTCACTCATGAAGACCCTTACCCATCCTCTCCACTCATGAAGACCCTTACCCATCCTCCTCACTCATGAAGACCCTTACCAATGCTCCTTACTCATGAAAACCCTTACCCATTCTTCTCACTCAGAAAGACCCTTACCAATCTTCCTCACTCATGAAGATTTTTCCCATCCTCCTCAATCATGAAGACCCTTACCCATCCTCCTCACTTATGAAGACCCTTATTCATCCTTCTCAGTTATGAAGACCCTTACCCATCCTCCTCAATCATGAAGACCCTTACCCATCCTCCTCACCGATGAAGACCCTTACCCACCCTTCTCACTCATGAAAACCCTTACCCATTCTTCTCACTTAGAAAGACCCTTACCAATCTTCCTCACTCATGAAGATTTTTCCCATCCTCCTCAATCATGAAGACCCTTACCCATCCTCCTCACTTATGAAGACCCTTATTCATCCTTCTCAGTTATGAAGACCCTTACCCATCCTCCTCACTCACGAAGAACCTTATCCATCTTCCTCACTCATGGTGACCTATACCCATCCTCCTCACTCAGGAACACTCTTGCCCATCCTCACTCATGAAGCCCCTTACCCATCCTCCTCATTCATAAAGACTCTTACCCACCCTCCTCATTCATGAATTTCCTTACCCATCCTCCTCACTCACGAAGCCCCTTACCCATCCTCCTCAATCATGAAGACCCTTACCTATCCTTCTCACTCATAAAGACCCTAACCCATCCTCCTGACTTACGAAGTCCCATACCTATCCTCCTCACTTATGAAGACCCTTACCCATCCTTCTCACTCAGGAAGACTCTTACCCATCCTCCTCAATCATGAAGACCTTACCCATCCTCCTCACTCATGAAGACCTCACCCATCCTCCTCACTCATGAAGACCTTACCCATCCTCCTCACTCATTAAGACTCTTACCCATCCTCCTAACTCATGATGACCCTTACCTATCCTCCTCACTCATGAAGTCCTTACCCATCCTCCTCACTCATGAAGACCTTACCCATCCTCCTCACTCATTAAGACTCTTACCCATCCTCCTAACTCATGATGACCCTTACCTATCCTCCTCACTCATGAAGACCTTACCCATCCTCCTCACTCATGAAGACCTTACCCATCCTCCTCACTCATTAAGACTCTTACCCATCCTCCTAACTCATGATGACCCTTACCTATCCTCCTCACTCATGAAGACTGTTACGAACCCAACTTCATCGTCGGAGCATGGAGCAGCGACGTCAACGCCATTTGTGAGTCCACTCCCGAAACCCCCACGAAATGGACGACGCCATCTGGTGGTGGCAGAATGAGGCGCTAGATACCTATTCTGGTCAGCTCGAGAGGTAGCTGGTGCTGGCCTCTGGTGAGGTGGCGCCTAGAAAATCAGCGCCATCTATTGTAGGAGGAGTTGTAGTTTTGTGTCAAAGTCCGTAAGTGGTATTTCCTAGTGTCCCATGTTCTGACCAGTGTAATGATGACGTGTCTGTATCCACAGAGTCGACGTAGGGCTGCTGTGGTACGAGGACAGTCAGTCTACCCCGGGCAGCCTATATCTCTCTACTGCATTCTGCTGTACAGAAGCAGTGAGCCGCCGCTGAAGAGGAACTGTGTAGTGTTCTACTGTCTGCCTGTGAAGTGTCAGTGACGGAATTCGGCATACCCGGGACTGGCTAGAGGAAGAGACGACTGACAGTAAGATGCTACGGAGGAGTGTAACTAGCTAGTTGCAAGAAGCTCCTGCCAGGGGTTCGCTACCCTTGTATTTGTTCGTGAAGAGGTCCAGCAGCGCGAGGCTGATGTTCTCTGCCAGCACCAGGCTGGAGAGTGATTGTGGGCGTGCACGAAGAGCACCTTGTGAGACTGTGTGAGGCTGGCCCATGGCTAGGGTAGACTCGTTGGTGTTTCCCAGTACTGGTTGAAGACGGTACTGTGTGTGTTGAGGAAACACGAAAGCTGACAAGACTGCATCGTTTGAGCACCGAGGAGCGCTTAGTGTCCTATGAGAGTGACACTTGTGTATATATCAGTGTAGTAATACTTCTAACAGTAATGATTTTATATGCGGTGATGGGAAAGTGATTATATGTGAATATATTAATAATTGATGAAGTGGAGTATTCAATGCAACCCCCCCCCCCCCATTGTGTTTTACTTGCATTACCAAGCTCACTCCTTGAAAGCCACTACTAACTTGGGGTTGGATACCAGAACTTTAGTTCCTCTAGCAAAGAACCCGGTTGCAACCCATTGTGGCCGTAACAAAAACCCTTACCCATACTTCTAACTCATGAAGACCCTTACCCACCCTCCTCCCTCATGAATACCCTTACCCATCCTCCTCACTCAGGAAGTCCCTTACCCATCCTCGTCACTCATGAAGACCCTTACCCATACTTCTCACTCAATAAGACCCTTACCCATCCTCCTCACTCATGAAGACCCTTACCCATACTCCTCACTCATGAAGACCCTTACCTATCCACCTCAGTCATGAAGACCCTTACCTATCCTCCTCACTAATAAATTTAAACCCTTTCCCATTCTCCTCACTCATGAAGACCCTTACCCATCCTCATCACTCATGAAGACCCTTACCCATCCTCATCACTAATGGAGACCCTCTTATATCATGAACGAGGTTCTTTGGGATTTAGACCCAAAAGGGAGCTCTGGCTGTTACACCAGACTGTTACTAGCATACAGGCTGAGAGTGTCCCTAACCACTCCTTGACAGAACAACAGCCGATCTTGGCAGCCACACTCCCGCTACCTTCGGTCGACCAGCAATGGTCACTTGAGTGCTTGCAATTTACCTTGTAAAACACCCTGTACGCTTCTTGATCTTGGAGAGGGATTCAACGTCACCTATTTTGGGGTGCGGGTAAAAAACTGGCCTCATTGTCTGTGTACACACCCTACTCGAGCCAGGATGACTCCCCACTCTCTCCTTGTTTGGAATGATCTCTGTTGCGGTATCGACAATATCACTGGAATATGGAGTGGCGATTTCAGTGCCATCTATGGGTCTGCACTCCTACTCCCCGGTATTGGGTGCTACGCAGACAACCCCATCTGTTGGTGGTGGCGTGTTATCGGTGAAAGGCTCAGGTTTCCTGCCTCAGTTAGAAGAGGAGGTCGATGATGATAACCTCTGGTGAGTGGTGTATCGAGATCAACACCATCTAGGTTGTGGCTACGATTTACAATTTCAATCCCCTGGTGGAAGGGTGTTATCCTAGGGCACCCAGTTTATTTTCCGTACTAGTTAATGACGTTTAATATCCACAGAGGTGAAGTAAAAAGGCGATTGCGCCGAGGAAGACAGTTCACCTTGGGCAGTCCTGAACCCTTGACTTGGTCCTTTGTGAGGATAAGTGGCTGCTGTCGGTCAGAGCAGTGTGTTAGCTACTGATGTATGCAGTGTTGTATGGACCGATGTACCCAGAATGGGTCAGGGAAGAGTTTCACCATGACAGTGGTGCATCTGTCGAGAATTGCTGCTAGAGAGCTGCTAGAGACTTCTGCATGGGTGCTAGCTACCCCTGTATGTGATTGTTTCAGATCCCACATCGGCGTGTTGCTGAACCCTCTGCCAGTGTGATTTTGGAGAGTGGAGGTGGGGTGTTGGCACATCAATATAATACGGTGTGTGCGTGGACTGGCCCATGTTGAAGATGAACTCGCAGGTGTCTGCCATTAGGTGTGGAAGACGTGTACCTGGATAGTGGATTCACCGGGATTGAAGAACACTGCCGATGTTATGTGTCCTGAGTGAAAGAGACACTTTGTAAATACCTGTAGTAATACTTGATTATAATATATATATATAGTAGTGAAGGTGTTAATATACTGGTGAAGGTAATTGTGTATTGCTTATCCCCCTCTTTTTTTATTCATTGCACTACTACTTGAAAGTCAGTTCTTGAAAGCTTACCACCGACTTGGGGTTGGATACAGCACAAGAGGTTATAACAGCATGTACCCAGTTACTGGCCCAAGTGGGCGTAACAGTCTCCTAAATACACTTTTCGTGAATTAGTGTCTACTGTTACCTTGCCCGCAACCGTGACCCCCCCCCCCCTCTCTCTCTCTCTCTCTCTCTCTCTCTCTCTCTCTCTCTCTCGCTTTCCGGGAAACTTCACCAGGACAAGAGCAAAGACCATCTGTTTACAAACATTTAATACATGAAGACATACATATATATAGTAAACAATATTATATATAGTAAACAATATTATATAGTAATAATAATATATATAGTAAACAATATTACAGTATAACATTCTAAGAGGCAACAACCCGGTAACACTCCAATATCATTTCCTGGCTTCACCAACTGTCCATATCAGGCGGCTGTACAACTCTTGACTCACAACCTACTACCCCCTCGCTGCTTGGGGCTGAAATATCTGGCACAACAATATAGAAGTCTGCTCGGGGCAGAAATACCTGGACCATCTACATAAGTATCCCCCAACAAAAGAAGAAATGAGTCTCTCGCCATACACTGGGTCTTGCATGCAAATAAACATTCTAGCACTCCCCTCATATATTAATGTATCCACATGAGCCTCTATTCTGCTCCTAGAGGCTCACTATAAATGCATACATCTAGGTTCTCCAAAAATCAGGACAGGCACTTTTTTTTTTTTTTTTTTGCAGCTACTGCCCCAGCCTCGACGCTGGGGACCTCCGCTCCTCAGTCGCCCCCTGACCTCCATCGAAAGAGGATGTATCTCTCCTCCCTCCAGCATGTTCTTTTAACTCTAACTCCTTATTCTGGCTAATTGTCTTAATAAAATCTCTGCTCTATATACACACACATGTTCACTATGATCAAAAACTGGTAGCAAATCTAACAAGAGATTAAACAAGCTTACTGCAGAATCTATGACGTGGGGCGCTCACTCGCTGGCACTCAACATGGCCTTCACACAGGCTGCCCACAGAAATTGCTTTAGTACTGCTTCACAAGGCTTCCTCCAGTCTTGTCTTGAGTACACGGAGTTGTCCGGCAGGCTTCACATAGAAACGCCAGCTTTCTTCCTTCCTTCCACTTAAGGGAGTAAAATAATTAGTTTCACAAAGGCGCGACCGATTACTCCTTCCAGGTGGCCCCTAGGAAATCACAGGGATTTGTGTACGATGGTACGGTGTACGATGTCCCCAACAGCTTCCTCACACTTGAAAACAAGTAGTCTTCACTTCACCGCTAACACAGGGCACTATATTCTTCTGTCTTCTAGGATATCAGCGAAGTACAACCATCCGTGATGACTGTTGTATCTCAGGTAACATCGCGACGTCATGGTCACGTCACATCACCAAAATATCGACATCTTATTCCATGTCATTTTTATTTGAAGCTCAAACTCTGCACCCGACCATGCGTTGCTGTGGCTCAGCAACGCATGAGCGTTGCTAATTCTAGGGTCCGGCTGATGGCAGAAACAAAATGGGCAGAGTTTTTTTCACTATGATACCCCTGTTACCTAGTAGTAAGTAAGGACCTAGGAGTTAGACAGCTTTAACGGGCTTCTTCCTCAGGATGCGTGTGCGTTTTTTTGGAGAGAAAAAGTGCGTGTGAAACAAATGGGTTAGTAGATAGTAACAGTTGACTGATTGACAGTTGAGAGGCTGGCCGAAAGAGCAGAGCTCAAGCCCCGCAAGCACAACTACGTGAATACAACTCGCTCAAGAAGACCCCCCCCCCCCTCCCCCCCGCTCAAGAAGACCCCCCCCCTCACCCCCGCTCATGAAGACCCTCACCCTTCACCTCTCACGCACCACTTCTCTCCCCTTCTCAGTGATTAGATTTCCCCTCTATTCCTTTTCAAGCATTATGATTATTCGGTTTTTGTTGGTGGCACTCTTCCCTTCCATCAACACTGTTGGTGGCACTCTTCCCTTCCATCAACACTGTTGGTGGCACTCTTCCCTTCCATCAACACTGTTGGTGGCACTCTTCCCTTCCATCAACACTGTTGGTGGCACTCTTCCCTTCCATCAACACTGTTGGTGGCACTCTTCCCTTCCATCAACACTGTTGGTGGCACTCTTCCCTTCCATCAACACTGTTGGTGGCACTCTTCCCTTCCATCAACACTGTTGGTGGCACTCTTCCCTTCCATCAACACTGTTGGTGGCACTCTTCCCTTCCATCAACACTGTTGGTGGCACTCTTCCCTTCCATCAACACTGTTGGTGGCACTCTCCCCTTCCATCAATACTGTTGGTGGCACTCTCCCCCTCTAACAACACTGTTGGTGGCACTCTTCCCTTCCATCAACACTGTGCTGGTGGCACTCTTCCCTTCCATCAATACTGTTGGTGGCACTCTCCCCCTCCATCAACACTGTTGGTGGCACTCTCCCCCTCCATCAACACTGTTGGTGGCACTCTCCCCCTCCATCAACACTGCGTTGGTGGCACTCTCCCCCTCCATCACCACTGTGTTGGTGGCACTCTCCCCCTCTATCACCACTGTGTTGGTGGCACTCTCCCCCTCCATCAACACTGTGCTGGTGGCACTCTCCCCCTCCATCACCACTGTGTTGGTGGCACTCTCCCCCTCTATCACTACTGTGCTGGTGGCACTCTCCCCCTCTATCACCACTGTGTTGGTGGCACTCTCCCCCTCTATCACCACTGTGTTAGTGGCACTCTCCCCCTCTATCACCACTGTGTTGGTGGCACTCTCCCCCTCCATCAACACTGTGCTGGTGGCACTCTCCTCCTCTATCACCACTGTGTTGGTGGCACTCTCCCCCTCCGTCAACACTGTTGGTGGCACTCTCCCCCTCCATCAACACTGTTGGTGGCACTCTCCCCCTCCGTCAACACTGTTGGTGGCACTCTCCCCCTCCATCAACACTGTTGGTGGCACTCTCCCCCTCCATCAACACTGTTGGTGGCACTCTCCCCCTCTATCACCACTGTGTTGGTGGCACTCTCCCCCTCTATCACCACTGTGTTGGTGGCACTCTCCCCCTCTATCACCACTGTGTTGGTGGCACTCTCCCCCTCTATCACCACTGTGTTGGTGGCACTCTCCCCCTCCATCAACACTGTGCTGGTGGCACTCTCCCCCTCCATCACCACTGTGTTGGTGGCACTCTCCCCCTCCGTCACCACTGTGTTGGTGGCACTCTCCCCCTCCATCAACACTGTGCTGGTGGCACTCTCCCCCTCCATCACCACTGTGTTGGTGGCACTCTCCCCCTCCGTCACCACTGTGTTGGTGGCACTCTCCCCCTCCATCAACACTGTGCTGGTGGCACTCTCCCCCTCCATCACCACTGTGTTGGTGGCACTCTCCCCCTCCATCACCACTGTGTTGGTGGCACTCTCCCCCTCCGTCAACACTGTTGGTGGCACTCTCCCCCTCCATCAACACTGTTGGTGGCACTCTCCCCCTCCATCACCACTGTGTTGGTGGCACTCTCCCCCTCCAACAACACGGTGTTGGTGGCACTCTCCTCCTCCATCAACACTGTTGGTGGCACTCTCCCCCTCCGTCAACACTGTTGGTGGCACTCTCCTCCTCCATCAACACTGTTGGTGGCACTCTCCCCCTCCATCAACACTGTGTTGGTGGCTGTGGAGTGTGGAGGAGTTAGTTGTTTTGCGTGTAGAGAAGTCATGTCAAACTGAGGGTCCTCCGATGTCCCCATCAGGGCCCCCCTCCGAGGGACTCCCCGAAGGGCCCCCGATGGCACCCCGCGGGACCCCTGGGGGCTATGTGGTTACACGCTGAGATGCTAAGGAACATGCTAAGTTACATGGAACATCCCTAAGGGAACATGGAATATGTGATGTTCCAAGAATATCATCCTGAGGGATTTTTATGGAATAAACACTATTGCTGTAGTATGGAGTGGCGATTTCTGCGCCATTATGGATCTGGGCTCCAACTGCTCACTATTTGGTGCAACTTAGACAACGCCATCTGTTTGTGGTGGCGAACCATAGGTGAAAGGCACCGGTTTCCTGCCTGAGTTAGAAGGTGAGGTCGACGAGGATGATCTCTGGTGGGTGGCGTATGGAGATCAACGCCATCTAGGTTGTGACTACAATTACATTGTCAGTTCCCCGGAAGATGGGTATTATCCTAAGGTCACCCAGTATACTGTCTGTCTAGCTAATGACGTTTCATGTTCACAGAGGTGACGTAAGAAGGCGATTGCGTTGAGGAAGGCAGTTCACCTTGGGCCGTCCAAGAACTCTTGACTTGGTCGTGTGAGTGGACAAAGTGGCCGCCCCCGGTTATAGCAGTGTGATAGCTGCTAATTTATGCAGTATGGTATAAGCCGAAGTACCCGGGATTGACCAGTAAGAGTTATGAGACGACAGGGGTACGTCTGTTGAGACACTTATCAACAGATGTTGAGAAGTGTCTCAATACCACTTGAGTAGCGTTGAAAAGTCTTCTCAACGTTACTAGTGAGCGACTAGAGACTTCTGCCAGGATGTTAGCTACCCCAGTATGTGATTGTTTGAGACCCCAGTCAGCATATGTCCCCAGTGTGTATCTGGGGAGCGGGGGTGGGGTGTTGGGACACCCCCACCCCCGCTGGGGTGGGGGTGTCCCAACGATACGGTGGACATGACGATACGGTGTGTGTGGACTGGCCCATGTTGCAGAAGGTGAACTCGTCGGTGTTTGGCATTAAGTGTAGAAGACGTACCTGGAAAGTGGATTCACCGGGGTTTGATGAACACTGCTGATATATTGTGTCTTGAGTGAAAGCGACACTTTGTAAATGTGTAGTAATGTTTTAATATAATATAGTGGTGAAGGTGTAATTATGTATTGCTTATTACCCCCCCCCCCCCATATTCATTGCACTACTACTACCCACAGCCAGTTCTTGAAAACTTAGCACTGACTTGGGGATTGGATAAAGACCCAAGTGGCCGTAACAGGGCTGCTAAGGAACATCACTTGTACAAATGTGAGGTGAAGTCACATTTGTGTTGTCATGAGAGCCTCACACCACAACTAATTAAAGGCATTTAATACAAATTCACCGGGGCCTGTGACAGACTCTTATGAGGTTGTAAGGTTGTGAGTCGCAGCCTACTCACAACTAACACGGGCCCCACATATCAGACCCTAGGCACTCATTCTCAAAACAATCCTCACACACCTGAATCAAATTCCATTTACACCTGACACCTCGCACAACAGATTTATGGCCCATAAACTTTTGAAACAAGCCTCACACACGAGACCCAAGACTCACACACACCTGACCCAAGACACACACACCTGACCCAAAACACACACACACCTGACCAAAGACTCATACACACCTGACCCAAGACTCACATACACCTGACCAAAGATTCACACACACCTGACACAAGACTCACACACACCTGACCCAAGACTCACACACCTGACCCAAGATTCTTACATACCTGACCAAAGACTCATACTCAAGACCAAAGACTCATACTCAAGACCAAAGACTCATACACACCTGACCCAAGATACACACACTTGACCCAAGACTCACACACCTGACCCAAGACACACCAGACCCAAGACACACACACACCTGACCCAAGACACACACACACCTGACCCAAGACACACACACACACACACACCTGACCCAAGACACACACACACACACACCTGACCCAAGACACACACACACACCTGACCCAAGACTCACACACACCTGACCCAAGACTCTCAAACACCTGACCCAAGACTCTCAAACACCTGACCCAAGACACACACACCTAACCCAAGACTCACACGCCTGACCCTAGACTCACACACACCTGTCCCAAGAATCACATACTCCTGACCCAAGACACACACACACCTGACCCAAGACTCACACACACCTGACCTAAGACTCAAACACCTGATCCAAGACACACACACCTGACCCAAGACTCTCAAACACCTGACCCAAGACACACACACCTGTCCCAAGAATCACATACACCTGACCCAAGACTCACACACCTGACCCAAGACTCACACACTTGACCCAAGACTCACACACACAGCTTTCCTAAGACTCTCACACACCTGACCCAAGACACACACACCTGACCTAAGACACACACACCAGACCCAAGTCACACACACACTTGACCCAAGACTCACACACACCAGACCCAAGACTCATACACACCTGACCCAAGTCACACACACACCTGACCCAAGTCACAAACACACCTAGTAGTAGGGATGGCAGTCCACAGTCGATTTTTTTGTTTTCAGAAAAAATCGTGTGTAGACTGCCAGGGTTTACAGGTGAATTTGAGCAGTCACAGATTTGGAATTAAGGAATTCTTATGAGGAAAATAATTGCTGAGATTTTAGAAGTTTGTTAAAAGTTCTTATGATGAAAATAATGTCATAGAAGTTTGTTAAGAGATCTTATGGTAGAAATTCAAATATCGTGTTTAGATCGTCAGGGTTTTCAGGTGAATTTGGGCAGTCACAGATTTGGAATTAAGGAATTCGTATGAGGAAAATAATTTCTGAGATTTTAGAGGTGTGTAAAGAGTTCATATGGGCGAAAATAAGTAGGAAAATCTTGTAGAAAAATTTAGAAATATCGTGTTTAGCGTGTCAGGGTTTCAAGGTAAACTCTACGGACATATTTTGTCAGTTTTCAAAACCGCGTATTTTTCAAAAGACCATTTTCTGTGAATATCTACATAAAAGTTTGTTAAGAGTTCTTATGAGGAAAATAATTTCATAGAAGTTTGTTAACTGTTCTTATGGGGAAAATTCAAATTTTCAGAGTTCAGTTTTAAGAAAATATTTCAGAGTTTCAAATAATCATAGAAGTTTATTTATATGTTTATGACCAAATTTTGTAAAAAAGACCGTTATCAGCGAATATTGTCTTAGACATTTTGTTATGGAAAACAGACATCTTAGTCATGACTTTAAGTTTTATAACCATTTACGGCTGCTTCACCTGTAAAGACCCAAAAATAGTCAAAGCCAGTTTAAAGCTCATATTTCATCAGAGTCCAGTTTATGCCTGAAAATAATCAGTCAAGTTTTACCCTGAAAATTAACTGTTTCCAATTAACAACAGAAATTCGTCAGAGTTCAGTTTAAGCTCAAATTTCACCAGAGTCCAGTTGTAGACAGAAAATATTCAGAGTTCAGTTTGTGCCGAAAAATATTCAGAGTCCTGTAATCTACCAAAATCAGTCAGAGTCCAGTTTGTTAGCAAAATTCGTCAGTGTCCTGTAATCTGTGAAAATTCGTCAGAGTCCATTTTCAAACCATTTTTCATCAAGAGTCCATTTTATACCAAAAAAATCGTCAGAGTCCACTTTGTGCCAAAAATATTCAGAGTCCAGTTCATGATCGAGTCCAATTGAAGACCAAAATTTGTTAGAGTCCATATTTATAAGTGTAGTCTTAATATTAACCTATCAATTTCCCCTAAAACTTTAAACAGTCATATTTCGGATGTAGTGAAATATATGAAGTCAGTAAGCAAGCTCCAGCTTTTGTCCTCAGCTTTAGTGTTTCCCTGTATCATCTTTACTATCAGACTAATTTCCCTAAAATTTATACCCGCTGTATTTCAGACATCGTACAATACGACAATTTTGTTACCGAGCTCCAGCTCTCGTCCCACACCCTACTTCCCTCTCGTATCTTTGTTAATATCCTATCAATTCCCCTGAAATTTTTATCCTCTGTATTTCAGAAACCGTAAATAAGATCAAAATAGTTAACGAGCTCCAGCTCTCGTCCCCCCACCTTAGTTCTCTTTCATATCTTTGTAAATAACCAATAAATTTTCCTTAAATTTTAACCCTCTGTATTTCAAACACAGTAAATAAGATCGGGTCAGTTACCGAACTCTAGCTCTTGTCCTCTGTCTAAGTTCACTCCTGTAAATTCATTACTATCAGTCCAAATCCCCCAGAGATTTAAACACCCAACTACACTTTCAGATCCCCCTGCAAATAAATCAAACTGATATTACCGAGTTCCAACTCATGTTCTTCACTTAGTTCAATGTTCATCAAAATTATTTCAGATCAAGCCCCTCTCCAGTCTATCAAAGTAAACATCATTACCTTTAATACCCTTTTTGTACTCAGCTATGTAATATTCACACGGTCATATAACACCTTACCTTCTTCTTGAGAGATCTTGAGATGATTTCGGGGCTCTTTAGTGTCCCCGCGGCCCTGTCCTCGACCAGGCCTCCACCCCCAGGAAGCAGCCCGTGACAGCTGACTAACTCCCAGGTACCTATTTACTGCTAGGTAACAGGGGCATTCAGGGTGAAAGAAACTTTGCCCATTTGTTTCTGCCTCGTGCGGGAATCGAACCCGCGCCACAGAATTACGAGTCCTGCGCGCTATCCACCAGGCTACGAGGCCCCTACAATCTACAACCTTCAATACCTTTGTTTACCCAAGTGAGCAATAATCACACGGTCAAAAATCTCACCTTACCCTTTCCCTCCCTTACCTTCTCATCCCCAACGTATCCAAACCTTCAATAATCATACTGTATTTGCAGATTTTCTCTATGTTGACCAGACCACACACTAGAAGTTGAAGGGACGACGACGTTTCGGTCCGTCCGGGACCATTCTCAAGTCGATTGTGATGAGGAGGTAGAGACAGGCAATAAATAGGCAAGTGAGAGCTGAGGAGGAAAGTAAGGTGTAGGGGATAGTAGTAATAATGAGAACTGCAGAAGGCTTATTGGCCTTCTGACTCACCCGCACCTGACCCAAGACTCACACCTGACCCAAGACTCACACACACCTGACCCAAGACTCACACACACCTGACCCAAGACTCATACACACCTGACCCAAGACTCACACCTGACCCAAAACTCACACCTAACCCAAGATTCACACACACCTGACCCAAGACTCACACACACCTGACCCAAGACTCTCACACACCTGACCCAAGACTCACACACACCTGACCCAAGACTCACACCTGACCCAAGACTCACACACACCTGACCCAAGACTCACATGTGACCTAAAACTCACACACCTGACCCAAGACACACACACACCTGACCCACGACTCACACACACCTGAGCCAAGACTCATACACACCTGACCAAAGACTCACACACACCTGACCCAAGACACACACAGTTGACTCAAAACACACACACCTGACCCAAGACACACACCTGTGGAGTCCCACAGGAATCAGTCCTTGGACCTATACTGTTTCTGATATACGTAAATGATCTTCCAGAAGGAATTGACTCGTTCCTCTCGATGTTTGCTGATGACGCGAAAATTATGAGGAGGATCAGGACAGAGGAGGATAGTATGAGGCTACAAGATGACCTAGACAAACTGAAGGAATGGTCAGACAAATGGCTATTAAAGTTCATCCCAAGTAAATGTAAGGTAATGAAACTAGGAGGATGAACTAGGAGGCCAGTCACTGGATACCGAATGGGAGATGAAGTCCTTCACGAAACGGACAGAGAGAAAGATCTGGGAGTTGATATCACGCCAAACCTGTCTCCTGAAGCCCACATCAAAAGAATAACATCAGCGGCCTATGCGAGGCTGGCTAACATCAGAACTGCTTTCAGAAACCTGTGTAAGGAATCCTTCAGAACCTTGTATACCACATACGTAAGGCCAATCCTGGAGTATGCGGCCCCAGCATGGAGTCCATACCTAGTCAAGCACAAGACGAAGCTGGAAAAAGTTCAGAGGAATGCCACTAGGTTGGTCCCAAAACTAGGAGGCATGAGTTATGAGGACAGACTACGTGAACTGCACCTCACGTCGCTGGAATACAGAAGAGCTAAGGGGGACATGATCACCACATACAAAATTCTTAGGGGAATTGACAGGGTGGACAGGGATGGATTATTTAACACGGGTGGCACACGCACAAGGGGACACAGGTGGAAGCTGAGTACCCAAATGTGCCACAGAGACATTAGAAAGAACTTTTTCAGTGTCAGGGTAGTTAGTAAATGGAATGCACTAGGAAGTGATGTGGTGGAGGCTGACTCTATACACAGTTTCAAATGTAAATATGACAGAGCCCAGTTGGCTCAGGAATCTGTACATCAATTGATTGACGGTTGAGAGGCGGGACCAAAGAGCCAGAGCTCAACCCCCACAAACACAACTAGGTGAGAACAACTATGAGTATACCTGACCCAAGACACACACACCTGACCCAAGACTTACACACACCTGACCCTAGACTCATACACACATGACCAAAGACACACACACCTGACCCAAGACTCGCATACACCTGACCCAAGACACACAACCATGAGAAGATAGACTGAGGGAACAGAGACCCACATGGAGGCCCAGACACATGGAGAGCTAAGCTGCTGGATGTGGCAACAAGAAACTTTCTAAGTCAACACGTCAAGGGACCGACAAGAATGAGAGGAGGGGATGAACCAGCCTTGCTTGATCTGATATTTACCCTAAATGAGTCGGATATAAGGGAAGTTAAGTTGTAAGCCCCACTGAGAATAAGTGACCATAGTGTATTGAGCTTTGAGTACCTGGTTGAGCTGGGAATTATCACCCCCAATAAAGAACTGGAAACCAAAGAGCTGACGTACCGAAAGGGAAACTATGAGGAAATGAATAAATTCCTATGGGATATACATTGGGACACAGAACTCGGAACCAAGTCCGTACAAGACATGATGGACTATGTCACCCAAAAATGTCAGGAGGCTGTAAGCAGGTTTGTCCCAGCCCGACAGGAAAAAACAGAGAAGCAAAGGAAGAGTCCGTGGTTTAATAGGGAATGTATGAAAGCAAAGGAGCTGAACAAAAGGGCATGGAGGGACTTCCGTAATAACAGAACACCAGAAAGTAGAGAGAGATACCAGAGAACCAGGAACGAGTATGTCAGTGTGAGAAGAGCAGCTGAGAAAAGGTATGAAAATGATATAGCTAATAAAGCCAAGACCGAACCAAAGCTACTACACAGTCACATCAGGAGGAAGACAACAGTGAAGGAACAGGTGATGAAACTTAGGGAGGGCGAGGACAGGTACACAGAGAATGACAAAGAGGTGTGTGAAGAACTCAACAAAAGGTTCCAGGAGGTCTTTACAATAGAACAAGGAGATGTCACGGCGCTAGAAGAGGTGGCAGCAAACCAGGTGACCTTGGATAGGTTCGAAATTACAAGAGATGAGGTCAAGAAGCACCTATTGGAGCTGGATGTGAGAAAAGCTGTTGGGACGGATGGAATCTCGCCATGAGTATTGAAAGAGTGTTCAGGAGCACTTTGCTTACCACTTTCCATAGTGTATAGTAGGTCACTGGAAACGGGAGATCTACCAGAAATATGGAAGACTGCTAATGTAGTACCAATATACAAAATGGGTATATAGACAAAATCAGATATAGACAAAAATACAAGTCACAGCTTCGTATCATCCTTTGCAGATGACACAAAAATCAGTATGAAAATTACCTCGGCTGAGGACATTGAAAAACTTCAAGCTGATATTAATAAAGTTTTCGACTGGGCATCAGAAAATAACATGATGTTTAACAGTGATAAATTCCAGGTACTCAGGTACGGTAAAAATGAGGACCTTAAACATAATACAGAGTACAAAACACAATCAAATGTACCCATAGTAGGAAAACAGCATGTAAAGGATTTGGGAATAATAATGTCGGACGACCTAACGTTTAAGGAGCATAACCAAGCAAATATTGCGACAGCCAGAAAAATGATAGGATGGATTACGAGAACTTTCAAATCCAGGGATCCCATCACAATGGTTGTACTCTTCAAGGCACTTGTGTTGTCCCGTCTTGAGTACTGCTCAGTACTCACTTCCCCCTTCAAAGCAGGAGAGATTGCTGGAATAGAGGGAATACAGAGAACATATACGGCACGCATAGACGCAATAAAGCACCTAAATTATTGGGATCGTCTCAAAGCCCTCCAAATGTACTCACTAGAAAGAAGACGAGAGAGATATCAAATAATATACACCTGGAAGATACTGGAGGGTCAAGTACCAAATCTACACAGTAAAATAACAACGTACTGGAGTGAACGACATGGAAGAAAATGTAGAATAGAACCAATGAAGAGCAGAGGTGCCATAGGCACAATCAGAGAACACTGTATAAACATCAGAGGTCCGCGGTTGTTCAACGTCCTCCCAGCAAGCATAAGAAATATTGCCGGAACAACAGTGGACATTTTCAAGAGGAAACTAGATTTATTCCTCCAAGGAGTGCCGGACCAACCGGGCTGTGGTGGGTATGTGGGCCTGCGGGCCGCTCCAAGCAACAGCCTGGTGGACCAAACTCTCACAAGTCGAGCCTGGCCTCGGGCCGGGCTTGGGGAGTAGAAGAACTCCCAGAACCCCATCAACCAGGTATCAACCAGGTATCAACCAGGGTGACAAACAAGAGGCACTGAACTACAGGCCAGTGTCCTTAACTTGTATACCATGCAAGGTGATGGAGAAGATTGTGAGAAAAAAACCTAGTAACACATCTGGAGAGAAGAGACTTCGTGATTACCCATCAACATGGGTTCAGGGAGGGTAAATCTTGCCTTACAAGCTTGATAGAATTCTACGATCAGGTGACAGAGATTAAACAAGAAAGAGAAGGGTGGGCGGACTGCATTTTTTTGGACTGACGGAAAGCCTTTGACACAGTACCCCATAAAAGGTTGATGCATAAGCTGGAGAAACAGGCAGGAGTAACTGGTAGGGCGCTCCAGTGGAAAAGGGAGTTCCATAAACAATAGGAAGCAGAGAGTTACAGTGAGGGGTGAGACCTCAGACTGGCGTGAAGTCACCAGTGGAGTCCCACAGGGCTCTGTACTTGGACCTATCCTGTTTCTGATATACGTAAATGATCTCCCAGAGGGTATAGACTCATTCCTCTCAATGTTTGCTGACGACGCCAAAATTATGAGAAGGATTAAGACAGACGAGGACAGCTTGAGGCTTCAAGAAGACCTGGACAAGCTGCAGGAATGGTCGAACAAATGGCTGTTAGAGTTTAACCCAAGCAAATGTAATGTAATGAAGATAGGGGTAGGAAGCAGGAGACCAGATACACGGTACCATTTGGGAGATGAAATACTTCAAGAGTCTGAGAGAGAGAAAGACCTGGGGGTTGATATCACGCCAGACCTGTCCCCTGAAGCTCATATCAAGAGGATAACATCAGCAGCATATGCCAGGTTGGCTAACATAAGAACGGCCTTTACAAACTTGTGTAAGGAATCTTTCAGAACATTATATACCACATATGTCAGACCAATCTTGGAGTATGCGGCTCCAGCATGGAGTCCATATCTAGTCAAGCATAAGACTAAACTGGAAAAAGTTCAAAGGTTTGCCACCAGACTAGTACCCGAGCTGAGAGGTATGAGCTACGAGAAGAGACTACGGGAATTAAACCTCACTTTGTTGGAAGACAAGAGTTAGGGGGGACATGATCACCACATTCAAGATTCTCAAGAGAATCGACAGGGTTGATAAAAACAGGCTATTTAACACAAGGGGCACACACACTAGGGGACACAGGTGGAAACTAAGTGCCCAAATGAGCCACAGAGATATTAGAATGAACTTTTTTAGTGTCAGAGTGGTTGACAAATGGAATGCATTAGGAAGTAATGTGGTGGAAGCTGACTCCATTCACAGTTTCAAGTGTAGATATGATAGAGCCCAATAGGCTCAGGAACCTGTACACCTGTTGATTGACGGTTGAGAGGCGGGACCAAAGAGCCAAAGCTCAACCCCCGCAAACACAACTAGGTGAGTACACCTGACCCAAGACACACACACCTGACCCTAGACTCACACACACATGACCAAAGACACACACCTGACCCAAGACTCACACACACCTGACCCGACTCACATACACCTGACACAAGACTCACACCTGACCGAAGACTCACACACACCTAACCCAAGACACACACACCTGACCCATGACACACACACACTTGACCCAGGACACACACACACCTGACCCAAGACTTTCACACACCTGACTCAAGACACACACACCTGACCCAAGACACACACACCTGACCCAAGACACACACACCTGACCCAAGACTCACACACCTGACCCAAGACTCACACACCTGACCCAAGACACAAACACCTGACCCAAGACACACACCAGACCCAAGACTCTCACACACCTGACCCAAGACTCACACACCTGACCCAAGACTCACACACACTTGACCCAAGACTCATACACACACCTGACACAAGACATACCTGACTCAAGTCACACACACACCTGACACACGACTCACGCATACCTGACCCAAGACTCATACACACCTGACCCACGTCACACATAGACCTGACCCAGGACACACACACACACCTGACCCAAGACTCAAACACACCTGACCCAAGACTCACACACACACACCTGACCCAAGACTCACACACACCTGACCCAAGACTCACACACCTGACCCAAGACTCTCAAACACCTTACCCAAGACTCACACACACCTGACCCAAGACTCACACACACCTCACCAAAGATACACACACACCTCACCCAAGACTCACACACATGACTCACACATCTGTCCCAAGAATCACACACACCTGACCCAAGACTCACATACACCTGATCAAAGACACACACCTGACCCAAGACACACATACCTGTCCCAAGATTCACACACCTGACCAAAGACTCTCACCTGACCCAAGACACACACACACCTGACCCAAGACACACACACACCTGACTCAAGACACTCACACACCTGACCCAAGACTCACACACACCTGACCCAAGACTCTCACACACCTGACCCAAGACACACACATCTGACCCAAGATACACACACCTGACCCACGACACACACACACCTGACCCAAGACACTCACACACCTGACCCACGACTCTCAAACACCTGACCCAAGACTCACACATACCTGACCCAACACTCATACACACCTGACCTAAGTCACACACACACCTGACCCAGGACACACACACACCTGACCCAGGACACACACACACCTCACCCAAGACACACACACACCTGACCCAAGACACATACACCTGACCCAAGACTCACACACCTGACCCAAGACACAAACACCTGACCCAAGACACACACACCAGACCCAAGACTCACACATCTGACCCAAGATACACACACCTGACCCACGACACACACACCTGACCCAAGACACTCACACACCTGTCCCAAGACTCTCACACACCTGACCCACGTCTCTCAAACACCTGACCCACGTCTCTCAAACACCTGACCCAAGACTCACACATACCTGACCCAACACTCATACACACCTGACCTAAGTCACACACACACCTGACCCAGGACACACACACACCTGACCCAGGACACACACACACCTGACCCAAGACTCACACACACCTGACCCAAGACACATACACCTGACCCAAGACTCACACACCTGACCCAAGACACAAACACCTGACCCAAGACACACACACCAGACCCAAGACTCTCACACACCTGACCCAAGACTCACACATCTGACCCAAGATACACACACCTGACCCACGACACACACACCTGACCCAAGACACTCACACACCTGTCCCAAGACTCACACATACCTGACCCAACACTCATACACACCTGACCTAAGTCACACACACACCTGACCCAGGACACATACACACCTGACCCAAGACACACACACCTGACCCAAGACTCACACACCTGACCCAAGACTCACACACCTGACCCAAGACACACACACCAGACCCAAGACTCTCACCTGACCCAAGACTCACACACCTCACCCAAGACTCATACACACACCTGACACAAGACACACCTGACTCAAGTCACACACACACCTGACACAAGACTCACGCATACCTGACCCAAGACTCATACACACCTGACCCAAGTCACACATAGACCTGACCCAGGACACACACACACCTGACCCAAGACTCACACACACACACCTGACCCAAGACTCACACACACCTCACCCAAGACTCACACACACCTCACCCAAGACACACTCACACCTCACTCAAGACTCACACACCTGACCCTTGACTCACACACCTGTCCCAAGAATCACACACACCTGACCCTAGACTCACATACACAAGACCCAAGACACACACACACACACACCTGATCCAAGACTCACATACACCTGATCAAAGACACGCACACCTGAACCAAGACACACATACCTGTCCCTAGACTCACACCTGACCCAAGACACACACACACCTGACCAAAGACTCTCACCTGACCCAAGACACACACACACCTGACCCAAGACACATACACACCTGACCCAAGACTCACACACACCTGACCCAAGACTCACACACACCTGACCCAAGACTCATACACACCTGACCCAAGACACACACACACCTGACCAAAGACTCTCACCTGACCCAAGACACACACACACCTGACCCAAGACTCACACACACCTGACACCAACATAAACCTTACTCCACCACACTAACAAAAACTCAGCGTCCTGCGTGAACTCTTTAAAGTCAATAAACAATGCAAATATATTTATCATTATACACGATTATCAACCAATGAACAAAAATAAATTAATTCCAATTAGCGAGAAGCGCAAAGTTGGTGGTGTGACGTCCAGTAATCCGTCTCCAGGTTATCTTGAGGTTATCTTGAGATGTTTTCGGGGCTTTTTAGTGTCCCCGCGGCCCGGTCCTCGACCAGGCCTCCACCCCCAGGAAGCAGCCCGTGACAGCTGACTAACTCCCAGGTACCTATTTTACTGCTAGGTAAAAGGGGCATAGGGTGAAAGAAACTCTGGCCAATGTTTCTCGCCGGCGCCTGGGATCGAACCCAGGACCACAGGATCACAAGTCCAGCGTGCTGTCCGCTCGGCCGACCGGCTCCCTGGGATAACAGTTATCAGGTGGGATAACTGATATCCCTGGGATATCAGTTATCAGGTGTGATAACTGCGTGCATAACATTGTGTGTTTGACATCAAAGTAATTATCAGAGCCAAGCTCAGAATTATACCTCGCCAAGCTATAATTCTTGGGAATCTTTTTAGCATTAAACAAAAATAATTTTGTGTATCAAATTGTT
Organism: Procambarus clarkii; assembly: GCF_040958095.1. Lineage (NCBI taxonomy): Eukaryota > Metazoa > Arthropoda > Malacostraca > Decapoda > Cambaridae > Procambarus > Procambarus clarkii. The sequence goes on from NC_091232.1 coordinate 15,380,524, forward strand.
TAGGTGAGAAGCAGAAAAGACAAGAAGGTAATTTCTAGAAGAAGGTAAGAGTAAGGTGAAAGGTAAGAACAGGAGGAAAGGTAAGATGTAAGGTACGAATGGGATGAGGAAAGAATAGAATAAGACGAGGGTAAGAAAAAGAAAATGGAGGTAGGCTTATATCAGGTCCCGTTTGTCGAGAAGATTAGAGCATTTACGTATGTTATGTAATCATCTGTGTGTACTCACCTCGTTGTACTCACCTAGTTGTGTTTGCGGGGGTTGAGTTCTGGCTCTTTGGTCCCGCCTCTCAACCGTCAATCAACAGGTGAACAGATTCCTGAGCCTATTGGGCTCAATCATATCTACACTTGAAACTGTGTATGGAGTCAGCCTCCACCACATCACTTCCTAATGCATTCCATTTGTCAACCACTCTGACACTAAAAAAGTTCCATCTAATATCTCTGTGGCTCATTTGGGCACTCAGTTTCCACCTGTGCTCCCTTGTGCGTGTGCCCCTTGTGTTAAATAGACTGTCTTTATCTACCCTATCAATCCCCTTCAGAATCTTGAATGTGGTGATCATGTCCCCCCTAACTCTTCTGTTTTCTAGCGAAGTGAGGTTTAATTCCCGTAGTCTCTCCTCGTACCTCATACCTCTCAGCTCGGGTACTATGTGTGTGTGTGTGTGTGTGTGTGTGTGTGTGTGTGTGTGTGTGTGTGTGTGTGTGTGTGTGTGTGTGTGTGTGTGTACTCACCTAGTAGTACTCACTTTGGCTTTTGATGCTTGAACTTTCACTCTTTGCTACCGCCTCCCTATCGTCAATCTACTGGTGTACAGATTCCTGAGCTTCTCGAGCTCTGTCATACCTAAATTTGAAGCTTTTTATTTTATTTTTATTATTATTATTATTTTCTACCACAGACGTGGCCACACATTAATAATGCTAACCATCATATATACATTTTCTTTTGTCCTCGATGGACAGGTTGAGAGATCTGTTAAACATATATTCTTCGGAGATTAATTGAACAATCGACCACATAAGGTGATTGTAGTGCCTTTAAAATGCTAATCTAACCTACAAACATAAATACATAGATAAGCAGAGTTCCGTCTGCCCTACATAAAGTGTTCGATGTGTCTTTTACATAGTATCATTAATGTGCATTTACAAAGGTGAAATGTAATTCTGATCAGCTTCCACATATATTTTATACACATACATACACACATAATTTACATATATACATATATACACATATACACATACATACACACATATACATAAACTTACATTGTATAACTGATACATTACATGGTCAATCTTGGGTACAAGTCCAATATATCATCAAGTGTTCCAGTACTCATATAGTAGTTACAGAGTTCAGCATACCTTAGCCCAGGAGGGCGAAATTCAGTCAATATGGGACATTCTACAATATAATGTTCAAAGGGATGCATGTCTTTTCTTTCACAAAATTGACACATTGTGTTACTCGACATTTGGGTTTTGAGAAAGCTGCCAGATATGTCTATATCTCAGAGGTATTCTGGCCACTATAACATCACATTGCCGAGTTCTTGCTCTATTAGTTCCATATGTGAATGTCTCCTCACGATATGTATCATAATGTTTAATGCTACAACTTTCAGGTCTTTGTGAATTTGTTAGGTCTGTGAGATCTTCATTAGATATTTGTTTGAGTATTCTCGTTGTTACTGCTAATGAAACACCCATATCAATTTCTACTACTGGTTTTCTACAGGCTGACTTAGCAAGCATATCAACCCTGTCATGCCTTGAGATGCCAACATGTGATGGTATCCACATGAATTTAATTTCAAATCTGTTTTTAGCAACTAAAACATTTATTCAAATATCACTAACTATTTTCTGGGTGCTACTACTGAGTGCGTTCAGTGCCAGGAGTGCACTCGGCGAGTCACAGTATATACGTCCACTGCCTTTGTCTTTTAAAAATTCAGTGGCAAGGTATATGCCTGCAAATTCGGCTTGTGTTGTACTTGCCCAATTATTGACGCGCTTCATTGCTGTATATAAGAGACAAGATTGTTCAAATATATTACATGCGCAACCGGTACATCCTCCACCTTCTACAGCACCGTGTATGGAGTCAGCCTCCACCACATCACTAACTAGTGCATTCAAGTGCATTCCATTTACTAACTACTCTGACACTGAAAAAGGTTTTGCTAATATCTTTGTGGCTCATATGGGAACTCAGCTTCCACCTGAATCCCCTTGTACGTGTGCCACCCGTGTTAAATAATCCGTCCTTGTCTACCCTGTCAATTCCCCCTGATAATTTTATATGTGGTGATCATGCTTCCCTGAGCTCCTCTGTCATCCAGCGAAGTGAGGTGCAGTTCATGCAGCCATTCCTCTTACCTCATGCCTCTTAGTTCTGGGACTAGCCTAGTGGCATACCTCTGAACTTTTTCCCCCTGGTTTGTACTCACCTAGTTGTACTCACGTAGTTGTGCTTGCGGGGGTTGAGCTTTAGCTCTTTGGTCCCGCCTCTCAACCGTCAATCAACAGGTGTACAGGTTCCTGAGCCTATTGGGCTCTATCATATCTACCCTTAAAACTGTGTATGGAGTCTCCACCACATCACTGCCTAATGCATTCCATTTGTCAACCACTCTGACACTAAAAAAGTTCTTTCTAACATCTCTGTGGCTCATTTGGGCACTCAGTTTCCACCTGTGTCCCCTAGTGCGTGTGCCCCTTGTGTTAAATAGCCTGTCTTTATCTACCCTATCAATTCCTTTGAGAATCTTGAATGTGGTGATCATGTCCCCCCTAACTCTTCTGTCTTCCAGCGAAGTGAGGTTTAATTCCCGTAGTCTCTCCTCGTAGCTCATACCTCTCAGCTCGGGTACTAGTCTGGTGGCAAACCTTTGAACCTTTTCCAGTTTAGTTTAGTTGTGTGTGTGTGTACTCACCTAGTTGTGTTTGCGGGAGTTGAGTTCTGGCTCTTTGGTCCCGCCTCTCAACCGTCAATCAACAGGTGTACAGATTCCTGAGCCTATTGGGCTCTATCATATCTACACTTGAAACTGTGTATGGAGTCAGCCTCCACCACATCACTTCCTAAAGATCACTGTGTGTGTGTGTGTGTGTGTGTGTGTGTGTGTGTGTGTGTGTGTGTGTGTGTGTGTGTGTGGTGGGTTAGTGGAGGTGGGTGTGGCCTGAGTCATGGTACTTATAGACCGGAACTACCCTCCTCCCCCCTCAACCCCCCCCCCATCTTATGCACCTGTTTCAGTTCTCCGCTATACTCTATGTCATTTAAAATATTCTCTTTATTTCCTTTGTCTTCCTTATGTGTTGCTGCGTGACATTCCTATCTCCCCATCCACCCTACCTACTTATCCCTATATATATATATATATATATATATATATATATATATATATATATATATATATATATATATATATATATATATATATATATATATATATATATATATATATATATATATATATAATGTGTGTGTGTGTGTGTGTGTGTCGTACCTAGTAGTCAGAACGCACTTCTCGGCCTACTATGCAAGGCCCGATTTGCCTAATGGGGCGAGTGATTTTCTTTATTTTCAATAAATTGTTTCCTATTGGTTTATTTTAAATATTATTATTATATTATACTAGCAGATCCCGGCCACGCGTTGCTGTGGCTTAGAAACACATGTGCATTGCTCAGCCACAGCAACCTTCCCTGTCCCCTCATGTCCTCCCCACCATTCTTCCCCTCACCCGTCTCCTAGGCCTCCCTACCATTCCCCACTCCACCATCCTCTCGTCCTTCCCATCATGCCCCACTCCCCTATACTTTAGTCCTCCCCACAATCTTCCATTCCCCCATCCCCTCGTCCCCACCATCCCAAACTCCCCTGTCCCCTCGTCCTTCCCCACTATTACCCCTTCCCTTGTCCCCTCGTCCTTCCCCACCATTACCCCCCCCCTCTCCTGTCCCCTCGTCCTCCCCACCATCTCTCACTTCCGTCCCCTCGTCATCCCCACCATTCCCCACTCCCTCGTCCGATGCCTTCCCAAATGGTCTGATGTTCCCATCAGAAAATTAGGAACATCAAGTGATCTGATGTTTCCATCACTGAAATATAGGAAAAACAGTTAAAAAATGAAATGGAAATATTAAAAAATAAAAAAATAAACTATACTCACTGAAATGAACGGTCTGGTAAACAACACAGGCTCAATTCCAACGGAATTCACACAAAATAATTTAATCAAAATGAAAATAAATCAAAATCTATGAAAATTAAATTTATCAATGTAATAAGAAACACTGAAACGGAATTATAACATATCTAGTATAGAATGTCCGTTGCTCTTACTTGCACCAGATGGTGCTGTTTTTCAAGAAAAGCATAGTTTTACCTGTCACAAGTGTGGCATCTATACTTATACTTACGAAATGAACAGTATAGTAAACAACACAGCTCAATTCCAACAAAATGTTACACAAAATAATTCACTAAAAAATAAAATAAACCGAAATCTATGAATTAAAATTTATCAATGTTATTGGAAACATTGCAATGGAATTCATGACATATTTAGCATAGCATGCATGTTGCTATTATGTGCAACAGATGGCGCTGTTTTTCAAAACGCATGTTTTTACCTGTCACAGAGGTGGCATCTATATAGTAGGTATATAAAAAGACGCGCCTATTCGAATGCAACCTTGTGTCAAAATTTCAAGGCAATCGGTGAAGAACTTTCGGAGATTAGCGATTTTGAACAAACGAACATTTCCATTTTTATTTATATATATTAAGAACATAAATTGTTGATTTAGTTATCTTAGGTTAGGTTAGGTTAAGATAGGTTAGGTTATGTTCGGTAGGGTTGGTTAGGTTCGGTCATATATCTACGTTAGTTTTAACTCAAATTTAAAAAAAATAGCTCATACATAATGAAATGAATAGCTTTATCATTTCATAAGAAAAAAATTGGAAAATATTGAAATTCTGGAAATCTTGGCTTATTAGGCAAATCGGGCCTTGCATAGTAGGCCAAGAACTGCGTTCTGGCTACTAGGTACAACATATATATATATATATATATATATATATATATATATATATATATATATATATATATATATATATATATATATATATATATATATATATGTCGTACCTAGTAGCCAGAATGCACTTCTCAGCTTACTATGCAAGGCCCGATTTGCCTAATAAGCCAAGTTTTCCTGAAATAATATATTTTCTCTAATTTTTTTTTATGAAATGATAAAGCTACCCATTTCATTATGTATGAGGTTAGGTTAGGTTAGGTAGGGTTGGTTAGGTTCGGTCATATATCTACGTTAATTTTAACTCCAATAAAAAAAAATTGCAACCCGTTCTCACACAAGACAGTACATATATGACTAGTGCTTAAAGTCAATATGTGGAATGTGATTTAGTACATATGTGATATATTCCCAGTTAACTTTTTTACCAAGGCTCAAACTCTTCCTCACGTACCAATTTACGTCTCACAGTACTCGTCCATCAACGTAGATAGCTGAATAGTCGTGATTGGTTCAATTATAACGAAAATTGTAGTTTTCAGGTCCCACATGGGTTGTGAAATTCACCTACTATTGTCCATGCTCTTATAATATTACAGATCAGCTACATCCTATTGAAGGCTCGTAGTTTTGTTTTGAGAAATATTAGTTGTTCTTAGTAAATTATAATAAGCACAATAAATTATTACATAGAATAAGTGCTTCACCAATCAATATTATATACCATAGTTTGTGCTTTAGAAATCTTTAAAGAATGTTTTGTAGGAACGCTAACAGAAAACGATGTTATGTTGGAATGTATATAGGGTAAACTACTGCAAACAGGATGGTATGGTGTGGATTATTGGAAACTATAGGATTAGTATAGGGTCCACTACCACCTGTTAGGTGGGTAAGGTGTCCAATAACACCCGCAGGATGAGTATGGGGGTCACATCCACCCACAGGAATGGTATGGGGATCACTTCCACCCACAGGAAGGGTATGGGATCCAATACCATCCACTGGATGTGTATTGCGTCCACTACCACCGACAGGATGGGTATGGTCTCACAACCACCCACAGGATAGGTATGGGGTCCAATACCACCCACAGGATGAGTATGGGGTCCACTATAACCCACAGGATGGGTATGGGGCTCCAACCACCCACAGAATAAGTATGGGGTACAATAACACCCACTGGATATGTATGGCATCCATTGCCCCCACAGGATGACTATAGGGTACAGTATCGCCCACAGGATTAGTATATAGGGTTCACTGCCGCCCACAGAGTCGGTATGGGGTCCACCGCCACCCACAGGGTCGGTATGGGGTCCACTACCGCCCACTGGGTCGCTATGAAGTCAACTACCGTCCACAGGGTCGGTAGGGGTCCACTACCGCCCACAGGGTCGGCAGGGGGTCCACTGCCACCCACTGGGTCGGTAGGGGGTCCACTGCCGCCCACAGGATCGATAGGGGGTCCACTGCCGCCCACAGGGTCGATATGGGGGGGGGTCCACTACCGCCCACAGGATCGATAGGGGGTCCACTGCCGCCCAGAGGGTCGGTAGGGGGTCCACTGCCGCCCACACGTTCGGTAGGGGTCCACTGCCGCCCACAGGGTCGGTAGGGGGTCCACTGCCGCCCACAGGACCGATAGGGGGTCCACTGCCGCCCACAGGGTCGATAGGGGGTCCCTTACCGCCCACAGGGTCTCTATGAAGTCAACTACCGCCCATAGTGTTTGTATAGTGTCCACTATCGCCCATAGTGTTATTATGGGGTCCACTACCCCTCATAGGGTCGGTATGGGGGTCCATTACTACCCACAGGGTGTGTCTGGGGTCTATTTTGGCAATACTGCTTTTCCAATCTCATTTGTTGTTCAATGTAAAATATTTGTTGCTCGACTTGCAACAATTTATATATATATATATATAGTATAGTGCCTTTGCAATAATGTACCAATGTGTGTATTTTCATAACTCGTTTTAAATTGTTGAAAAATAAATAACTACATTGTGAATGCAAGTCAATGTTTACATGCTAAATCAGAGTTGCCAGATTCCGCTTAAAATAGCAAATTGTGCTTATTTTCAAAGCTTGAGAATTTAGCTTTAAAGTAGTTAAAAAACTACGAATTTCGCAATTTGCTATGTACTTTAGTGTACTATTTTAAAATAAGGTTGGTTTTTAAGCTGCAAGTCATATGAATCTCAAAAAAAGTATATTATTAACAATCTTATCTCCATAGTTCACTAGTTTCTGTAAATCAGATCTGGTAACTGTAGGCCAAGTACTGGTAGACTCAAGACACAATGTGTGTTGAAGCTATTCTCTTTGAAGAAGTCATCTCGACAGGATCTTCCAGCTCCAGCTATAAAACTTCACTAAACATGGATCTACCTAGTACATCAAAGGGTAAGGAATTACTAAACTGTAGTAAACTGAATCTGACACTGTCATATATATATATATATATATATATATATATATATATGTATGTGTGTATGTATGTATGTATGTATGTATGTATGTATATATATATATATATATATATGTTGTACCTAGTAGCCAGAACGTCGTACTCGGCTTACTATGCAAGGCCCGATTTGCATAATAAGCCAAGTTTTCCTGACAGTATATTTTCTCTAATTTGTTTTCTGATGAAATGATAAAGCTACCCATTTCATTATGTATGAGGTCAATTTTTTTTATTGGAGTTAAAATTAACGTAGATATATGGCCGAACCTAACCAACCCTACCTAACCTAACCTAACCTATATTTATAGGTTAGGTTAGGTTAGGTAGCCGAAAAAGTTAGGTTAGGTTAGCTTAGGTAGGTTAGGTAGTCGAAAAACAATTAATTCATAAAAACTTGGCTTATTAGGCAAATCGGGCCTTGCATAGTAGGCTGAGAAGTGCGTTCGGGCTACTAGGTACGACATATATATATATATATATATATATATATATATATATATATATATATATATATATATATGAGGGGTACCACCTCTGGTGCAAGTGTAGGGACCCATAGCCTCGGAGAAGAAAATAAAGAGTACTCAGAGAAGACCTTGTGGATCCTCACTGAACACTTTCATATTTTCTTCTCCTACCACCCTTATTCTTTTGGTATGTGTGTATATTTATCTAACTTTATTTGAAAACGTCATTACACAAAAAAAGTTACAATATTGATTATATATATATATATATATATATATATATATATATATATATATATATATATATATATATATATATATATATATATATATATATATATATATATATATATATATATATATATAATTTTTTTTTTCTTCCAATAATATAGTATTCGCTTGAAATTAACAGCCTGGTCAATCAGGCTGTTGGATTCAACTCCTCTCAGTTTTGTTATACGAGTTACAGCATGGTTAATCACATCCAAAATTAAAGTTATTTCCAGATGCAGTCCTAAAATTTTTAACATTGCTCTCACTAGTGTTAATGTAGATTATTTCATAATTTAAATAATATATTTAATTACTGTAGTACATTTTAACAACAATTTAACTTATAATTTTTGCAGCATAGGTCATTTGAATATAAGTATTTTATTAGAAACTATTTCCTTCAGGTCTTCAGGGAAAATTCTTGAGGAGATGCACAAACTGCAAACAATGTGTGCATGTCCGAAGCAATGTTTGCAAGTTCTGCCAGTGTGACTTCCGAAACAGTAGAGAATTAATGAAGAAAGAAGAGGAAGCCCGTTTTCTACTTAAAGGCAAGAAGGCTTTAGAACGAAATACAGCAAGCCGGGTTCTACGAAGGATTGAAAATCAGGTATTGAAGTTTGTCTACATCTGTTGTATTCATTTGTATTCTTCTTATGCTGAACTTGCTTGATAAGGTATAGAATCAACATGAATAATGCTGTACAGTACTTACATACTATTTGTTTATTTATTTATATACAAGATAGCACACTGGGATTATGAGAGTACATAGAATTGATGTTTTTACATTCTTGTAAAGCCACTAGCACACATAGTGTTTTGGGCAGGTCCTTAATCTAACAGATAATTTTAAATAGGCAATTTAAAGCTTAAATGGAAAAAATTGGCTGGTACATTGTAAGAAAGTATCACAAAGATTACTATGTACATTAAAGTAAAATTTGAGGGTTATCAACATATAAATTGTAGCATAATTTGAGGAATATTTCAAGGTATAATATAGTAAGATATGCATTCAATATAACAATCATGATATAAGGTGATAGCAATGATTACAATGGAAAAGTTGTATGGTTTAGGCACATATATTCTGGCATTGGATTTCATAAGATACAGTGCGAGTTTAATACACTAGTTAGGAAACTATCAAGAAAAAATTTAGGTACTTTTTGGTTTTATTTTTTAAAATGGCAGAAGTTGGACAGTTTTTAAATTTGTTAGCAAGTTAGTTCCATAGACAAGGTCCCTTTATTTGCATAGAGTATTTACACAGAATAACTTTGACTCTGGGGATATCAAAGATATTTATTTCTGGTATTGTGATTCTATTATGGGTTCTATTGCACATGCCCAGCTATGCTTCAAACATTTATTTTGTTGCATTTTCCCAGATAGTGTTATTGTTTAAATATTATTTGCTTTTCAGCTAACATATCTGCGTGGCTGTGGGTATGAATCAATCGTTATCTATTACAAGAAAGGACCAGCACGGGTGACGCATGGTATCCTACCAAACAACGTAATACAAGAAGAGGACAAGAAGATCTTCACCACTAACTTCTTTTTGTGTAAGTAGTTCACATAATATATAAATATATCACCACCTATTATTTTCTCTCATATATATATATATATATATACATATGTATATATATATATATATACATATGTATATATATATATATATATATATATATATATATATATATATATATATATATATATATATATATATATATATATATATATATATATATATATATATATATATATATATATATAATTTCAATTCAATCATCTCTGTCGTTGATGTATATGGCAAAAAGTGTGTGGCCCAATACAGCACTATGTCTTAACGTAATGGGTCCAAGGGCCCATAAGGTCTCGACAGCATTAAGGGCCCTTTAGCAAACCAGTGTGCTGGTGCCCCTATGACACCCATGACGTCTTTGTATCATTTCAAGTTTGTACATGTACTTCTTAAGATATGGGCACCATACAACTGCTGCATATTCTAGCTTTTGTCTAAAAAAATCATGAACAATTTATTTATTATTTATCCATGAATGCCAGAACTAAACCCTGTGGTACTCCACTCGTGACATTTCTCCAGTCCAATACATTGCCTCTGATTACTGCCCTCATTTTTCTATCAGTTTGAAATTTTTTAATCCATGTTAGAAGCTTACCTGTCACCCCTCCAATATGTTCCAGTTTCCAGAACAAACTCTTATGTGGAATTCTATTGAATGCCTCTTTTAGGTCCAGATAGATGCAGTCAACCCAACCATATCTTTCCTGTAAAATTTCTGCGGCTCGATCATAGTAACTGATTAAATTTGTTACACAGGATCTTCCATTTCAAAATTTTTTATTTTTTATTTTTATTTTTTTTTCCAGCACGCACAAGGAAGCTTGATGCAGATAAACTTACATTAGGATCAGAAGGTGATAGCGATAATGCCCTGGAAAAAAATCCTGACGAGCTACAAGTGCAGCAGGTGCATAAAGTCCAAAAAGTACCGCAGGTGCAAGAAATTCAACAATTACAAAAAGTTCCGCAGGTGGAACATTTACAAAAAGTTCCGCCGGTGCAACAAGGGCTACCATTAGCAATCCTTCAGAAACAGCAAGAAGTACAAGTAGTAAAATTTGAACCACAGGGAACTACACCAGGAAAACAGTGTAGTAACAACGGAATGGGAATTTTAAAATACCTGAGGAAACAGGTAAAAAAGGACAAACAATAGAAATGGTTCCTTACACATTATTTGGTAGTTTATAGGTATTTTACTTATAATACTTTATATTATGTCTACAGTTTATAATTTAGTTTACAGTTAATTTACTTTTCAACTTCCATATCTTACATGAAGGATTTTTACTGTTTTTCATTTTTAAAACCTTATTAGTATCATTTATAGTTTAGTGTCAATTCACTTATAATACAATATATGGAATAATTTACTAAATTCATTTAACTATAATAAATTTAAATAAACATTTTTACCCCAGGATGAGTTTCAGTCACCCTACCCAAAAAATTAATGTTTCTTTATTACTAATCTTGTGAGAGGTAGCTTATTGTGCAGCCCATACTCATTCTGTGAGTGTTAGTTTATTGTGCACCCCATAGTCATCATGTCACCCAAGCCTGCTGCAGCTGCACCTGAGGGGTGGTGTAGGGAACCATTAGTGTACTATTATGATTTGAGAGAGAGAATGCTCTGTGGACAGAGCATCAATATGGCTTAAGGCATTGAGCTTTGCCTCAAGATGAAGCTTGGGCTGATCTCTGATTTGCTTCTTGGGAGTCTTCATTTACGTGCACCCCATACTCAACCACTTTGTAGTAATTAATTGTGCAACCCATACTCATCCTGTTACCAGTAGTTTGTGCAACCCATACTTATCCTGTGATCCCTATCCCTCTACTTCAAGTCCCTCAAGGGGCGCACGAATTCAGTTTGGCATACTGCATCCTGCCTTCCCATCCCTAGCTACTGACCCATCACAATATTTTATTTTATTTTATTTATATATATACAAGTAGGTACATTGGGGTTGTGAGAATACATTGAATAGTACAGTATTTACAATCTTGTAAAGCCACTAGTATGCGCAGCGTTTCAGGCAGGTCCTTAATCTAACAGATAATTTTAAGTAGGTAATTTCTATCAGAATTGATAAATGATAATAAATACATTGTTTACATACATACATTACAAATACATACATATAAGCTCAAAAGCTTCATTGAAGGTTGTAACAGAACCCATGAGCACCACACCAGAAAAAAATACAGTTTTGATATTCCAAGAATACGACTTAATCAAACTAGAAATGCTCTACAAATCAAGGGACCCAGAATGTGGAATGATCTTCCCAACCATGTTAAAGACTGTACCTCTCTCAACCAGTTTAAGATAAAAACTAAACACTACCTAATAAATTCACTAACCTACCTTACCCCTCTATTGTCAACCCATGTCTGTTATTTTTTTTTTTTTTTTAATCAACACTGTTTGTCAACCTATTGTATTTGTGCTGCTTTTTCAGTCATGTTCCCTCTTTTTTTTATCTTTATTTGTATTTGTTCTCAACACATTTTATTCTTTATGCTCAATTAGTATTAAGTTCTAGATATTAATGTTTTTCCTGCCCGAAACACGTTGCGTAATAGTGGCTTTAGGCATTGTATGTACTAGCTCTATCTATATATCGATCCATTAATGTAACATTACTTGTATGTATGTACCTTACCTGAATAAACATATTTATTTATTTATTTATTTATTTATTTATACAAGTTTAACTCTGGGGATATCAAAGAGATATTTATTTCTGGTGTGGTGATAATGGGTCCTATTACATCTGTCCAGGAAGAGTTTCAGAGCAGGATTTGCATTTAAGAACAGGGTTTTGTAAATGTAGTTGACACAAGAGAATTTATGGAGTGAGATTATGTTTAGCATGTTTAGGGAGTTAAACAAGGGGGCTGTGTGTTGTCTGAAAGCAGAATTTGATATTATTCTGATAGCAGATTTTTGCTGGGTGATGATGGACTTGAGGTGGTTTGCAGTGGTTGAACCCCGTGCACAGATACCATAGTTGAGATAGGGATAGATTAGTGTATAATATAGAGAGATGAGAGCAGGGTTAGGTACATAATATCTGATTTTGGAGAGTGTACCAACTGTTTTAGAGACTTTCTTAGTTATGTATTGTATGTGGGTACTGAAGTTGAGTCTCTTGTCTAAGAATAGACCAAGAAACTCATATATGCTCTTTTCTTCATCATACATTGTTCAGTACTTCCCACCTTTTGAACTGAGAGGACCAATTCATTAGCTCCCCCACCTCTCATTAATCTAATGGCAGAAGCTACATTTATCTCTGCAATTCTATCCCCAATACTCTGCAGATTCAACTCCATCCTGATTTTCTCAATCATAGCATTTCTTGGGCATCCTAAGATAATTCTCATGGCTTCATTTTGTACCTGTGGGAGGTTGGTGCTGGGGTTACTGTGGGAGGTGTACTGTGTGAGGTTGGTGTTGGGGTTACCTGTAGGAGGTGTACTGTGGGAGGTTGGTGCTGGGGTTACCTGTGGGAGGTGTACTGTGGGAGGTTGGTGTTGTGTACTGTGGGAGGTTGGTGCTGGGGTTACCTGTGGGATGTGTACTGTGGGAGGTTGGTGTTGTGTACTGTGGGAGGTTGGTGTTGGGGTTACTGTGGGAGGTTGGTGCTGGGGTTACTGTGGGAGGTGTACTGTGTGAGGTTGGTGTTGGGGTTACCTGTAGGAGGTGTACTGTGGGAGGTTGGTGTTGTGTACTGTGGGAGGTTGGTGCTGGGGTTACCTGTGGGATGTGTACTGTGGGAGGTTGGTGTTGTGTACTGTGGGAGGTTGGTGCTGGGGTTACCTGTGGGAGGTGTACTGTGGGAGGTTGGTGTTGTGTACTGTGGGAGGTTGGTGTTGGGGTTACCTGTGGGAGGTGTACTGTGGGAGGTTGGTGTTGTGTACTGTAGGAGGTTGGTGTTAGGGTATTCACCTAGTATATCTTGTTTCTGGGTGTACTAACTTAGTATATGTTGCGTGTGTGTGTATACTCACCTAGTCTCACCTAGAATATCTTGTGTGTAAGTACTCAACTAGTACTCACCTAGTATACCTTGTATGTGTGTATTCACCTAGTATATCTTGTTTCTGGGTGTACTAACTTAGTATATGTTGCGTGTGTGTGTATACTCACCTAGTCTCACCTAGAATATCTTGTGTGTAAGTACTCAACTAGTACTCACCTAGTATACCTTGTATGTGTGTATTCACCTAGTATATCTTGTTTCTGGGTGTACTAACTTAGTATATGTTGCGTGTGTGTGTATACTCACCTAGTCTCACCTAGAATATCTTGTGTGTAAGTACTCAACTAGTACTCACCTAGTATACCTTGTATGTGTGTATTCACCTAGTATATCTTGTTTCTGGGTGTACTAACTTAGTATATGTTGCGTGTGTGTGTATACTCACCTAGTCTCACCTAGAATATCTTGTGTGTAAGTACTCAACTAGTACTCACCTAGTATACCTTGTATGTGTGTATTCACCTAGTATATCTTGTTTCTGGGTGTACTAACTTAGTATATGTTGCGTGTGTGTGTATACTCACCTAGTCTCACCTAGAATATCTTGTGTGTAAGTACTCAACTAGTACTCACCTAGTATACCTTGTATGTGTGTATTCACCTAGTATATCTTGTTTCTGGGTGTACTAACTTAGTATATGTTGCGTGTGTGTGTATACTCACCTAGTCTCACCTAGAATATCTTGTGTGTAAGTACTCAACTAGTACTCACCTAGTATACCTTGTATGTGTGTATTCACCTAGTATATCTTGTTTCTGGGTGTACTAACTTAGTATATGTTGCGTGTGTGTGTATACTCACCTAGTCTCACCTAGAATATCTTGTGTGTAAGTACTCAACTAGTACTCACCTAGTATACCTTGTATGTGTGTATTCACCTAGTATATCTTGTTTCTGGGTGTACTAGTTGGAGGGAGGGAGTTGGAGGGAGGGAAATGTAGTTGGTGGACCTGTGGTCAGGGTGGCTCCAGAGGTAGGGTGTCAAATTTCAGTGTTTATGGCAGGGTAAGGGAATGGTCGTCGTTGGTCTTGTGATTCAATATTTTCTTGTTGTCGCTAAGTTACACTTTTTCAGGTCTATATAGTACAATGGCCAGTCCTCATGTACCTAGTAATTATGTACCTTAAATTATGTACGTAAATTATGTAATTATGTTCATGTACCTAGTAGCTAGTAGTTATAGTGTCAGTTGGGGGTTAATGGGCCAGGCCGAGTGTGCCTGTGCCCCACAAATATCACCCTTATTGCTGACTAGTTGGTATAACGGCTTTTCCCAAACCTCTCTCTCGCCAGAATTATACTGACATGTGAATATCTTTGGCAGTTGATGAATCCTAAATATAAATAATAAATAAATAAATGTTTATTTAGGTAAGGTACATCCATACAAGAAATTTTTACAAAGATTGGTGGACTTATAGATAGATTCATACATTGCATAACTGCATGGCATAACTGGCAATCCCCTCACAGTGTTCAAGTGAGAACTGGATAAGCACCTCCAAAGGATACCCAAGTATGCCAAGTATGCTGCCCTGAGGAACACCAATGTTGATGGGTAGGGTGGGAGAAATTGAATTATTCACAGAAACATACTGGAGCCTGTCAGTGAGGTACGTAGGATTTGAGGTATTGCAGGGGATACAAGACACTGATCACTGGTCTCCCATTTGGTCCTCATTGCTTTATCTTACTATTATTGAATGTCAATAACCGTATTATGCAATTTCAATTTCTTCTATTGCTTTCTTTATTATGCACCCCATACCCATCCCGTGGGCCGTGGTGTAAAGGATTACAGAGGTCAATTAAGCCTCCTCTCTCCACATCCAAATCCTCTTCCAAGAATTTCATCGCCCCATCCTTCTTCCTCCCACATCCTTTCCAAGCTCTTTGGACATCAAAGCAAGGCACATAATCGGTTCAGGACCGGAACCCTCTAGTTCGTTTAGCTAAGCAAATAACAATGTTTGACGCTAGTTACAAAATTATTAATGTTGTATACACATGTACACACACACTCATACATACATACATATATATATATATATATATATATATATATATATATATATATATATATATATATATATATATATATATATGTATATATATACATATATATATATATATATATATATATATATATATATATATATATATATATATATATATATATATATATATATATATATATAATTATACCAGTATAATCTAATAATATATACTGGTCTAATAAAATAATTATACCAGTTAATACTCTCACTCGTTGTGTTAGGATATGTTAGCTTGATAAAACTGACTGTTCATTGTTGAGAAATGTGTTAACAAACAATATATCTGACTTATCAAGACTGTAGCTTGCTTAGCAAGGAACTTTTTTTAAATTTGGGTTCAGTTTAACTACCGCTCAAGGGATGAGTAATTGGGGCATAATAAAGGAACTAAGCTGATAAAATGAAAGATGGGAAAACAACATTAGAAAGATAAACTCGAGAGACGTTTTCATGTTAACCCGAAAATTATTTGAGGAGCAAGACAGACTGCGGGTCAAGCAATTGGTCTTTATGCTATCGTGATGGGGGATCAGCCATTACACGTGTTAATGACTCTTGTATAGTTGTGTAGTTAAGGACATCAGGGTAAAGGGGTAATGGGCATTGTGGTTGATTGTTCTACCTGGGAATCCTCCACTGTTTTATATCTTATGTATGTATGTATGTACTAACCTAGTTGTGGTTGCAAGGGTTGAACTTTGGCTCTTTGGTCCCGCCACTTGAATACATACACTTTCCATACACTTGAAACTGTGTATGGAATCAGCCTCCACCACATTACTGCCTAAAGCATTCCATTTATTAACTACTCTGACACTGAAAAGTTCTTTCTATAATCTCTCTGTGGCTCATTTGGGTACTCAGCTTCCACCTGTGTCCCCTTGTGCGTGTACCACATGTGTTAAATAAATGTATGTATGTATGTATGTATGTACGTATGTATGTATGTATGTATGTATGTATGTATGTATGTATGTATGTATGTATGTATGTATGTAAGGAGAGAGAGAGAGGAGAGAGAGAGAGAGAGAGAGAGAGAGAGAGAGAGAGAGAGAGAGAGAGAGAGAGAGAGAGAGAGAGAGAGAGAGAAAGAGAAAGAGAAAGAGAAAGAGAGAGAGAGAGAGAGAGAGAGAGAGAGAGAGAGAGAGAGAGAGAGAGAGAGAGAAAGAGATGAAGATCGAGACAGAGAAATAGATATAGACAGAGTCAGGGAGAGAATGTTAGACACAGAGACGTATAGATAAGGATATGCAAAGTCAGTGAGAGAATGACAGAGATAGAGCGAGGAAAGAGACAGAGAGATAGGCTGACACAGAGAATGTCAGAAACGAGGAGAGGCAGAGACAGAGGGACAGGGACAGACGGACAGGGCCAGAGGAGGGACGGGGGAACAGAGGGGGAGCAGTGGGACAGGGAGGGAGACAGGGACAGAGAGGGGGACATGGACAGAGACAGAGACAGAGGGACAGGGTCAGAGAGGGGGACCGGGGGACAGAGGGAGGAGAGGGGGGCAGGAGACCAAGAGAGAGGGGACAGAGGAGAGACAGGGACAAGGGGACAGAGATGGATAGGGGGACTGGAGGAAAGGGAGGGGGACAGATGATGGACAGCGGACAGAAAGAGTGGGCAGGGGGACAGAGAGGTACAGGGGACAGAGAGATGGACAGGGGGACATAGAGGAACAGGGGGACAGAGAGTGACAGGGGGACAGAGAGAGGAACAGGAGGACAGAGAAGAACAGGGGGACAGAGAGAGACAGGGGGGACAGAGACAGGGACAATGGGATAGAGAGGGACAGGGGGACAGAGAGATGGAAAGGGGGGACAGGGGGACAGAGAGGGGGAAAGGGATCTGGGACAGAGGACAGAAAATGTGGGCAAGGGGACAAAGTGAGGGACAGGGGACAAAGATGGACAGGGGGACAAAGATGGACAAGGGGGACAGGAGGAAAGGGGGGAGATGTATGAGGGGAAATGTTTGCGGAAGATGGAGAAGGGGTATTTAGAACGGTAAGTTAGAGAGGGGGCAACTAAGGCCCATCATTGAAAAACAAATGAGCATCATTGCAATAGCAGGAGCCACGCACATCTTTAGCCTGCGTTGTTGAGACATTGTCAATTAAGCGGTGTCCAATAGCAGTATCTTCGGTATTTAAGCGTTACCTTAAAAATACTGGAAATATTGAAAGCTATTAATCCAGATATTAATCCCCTTGTGCAACGCACACAAGAGGCAACAGCTTCTAGCTCTACAAGCCGCAATATAAAATAGAGAATAGGCGATTGTTTTCACTCACAGTGTAATAAACCCACGGACCCACCCACCCGCTGAAGCCGTAAATGCCAAGACATTACTTCCGTTTAAAATTAAGCCGGAATAATCCTCAGGTATGTGGAGGATGTGGGAGGCCTTTGATCAACCACCGACTTCCTGCCCCGTCGACGGGGCCATCAGCCCTCAGTGTGCCCTCAGCCAAAATAATGTGAAACATGTATGTGGGTGTATTAAATATTTTAATTTATTATTTCCAAGATTTAGCTGTTAGCTCTTGGACCCCGCCTTTCTAAGCGTCGGTTGTCTAATGTACCGACTCTCGGCCTCTTTTCCTCCATCATATCTAAACAACATATATTTTTATCTAACACACTCACACATCCCCAAGATGCAGCCTTTAGCAGCTTCCTGACTTTCAGGTTCCTATTTACTGCAAGGTGAATAGAGGCATTAGTGTGTGTATGTTTGTGTCTGTGTGTGTGTGTGTGTGTGTACGTGTGTGTGTGTGTGTGTATACTCACCTAGTTGTGGTTGCGGGGGGTTGAGCTCTGGCTCTTTGGTCCCACCTCTCAACTGGCAATCAACTGATGTACAGATTCCTGAGCCTACTGGGCTCTATCATATCTGCATTTGAAACTGTGTATGGAGTCAGCCTCCACCACATCACTGCCTAATGCATTCCATCTATTAACTACTCTGACACTGAAAAAGTTCTTTCTAACATCCTAGTGGTTCATTTGGGTACTAAGTTTCCACCTGTGTCCCCTTGTTCGCCTACCACCCGTGTTAAACAGTTTATCTTTATGTACCCTATCAATTGCATTTCTCGCAGCCTGTCCTCGTAACTCATGCCTCTTAGTCCTGGGACTAGCCTATTGGCATACCACTAAACTTTTTCAAGCTTCGTCTTGTGCTTTTTTTTTTTTTTTTTTTTTTTTTGAGATATATACAAGAGTTGTTATATTCTTGTACAGCCTAGTACTAAGTATATGGTGTTTGGCTAGATAAGAGTAAAACTGCTTGTAGATAAGTTTTTCAAAAAATGTTGACAAGTTAGGCAGGATTGATATAGGTCTGTAGTTGTTAACATCTGTGAGATCACCACATTTGTGTACAGGGGTAACTCGCTTTTTTAGGATATGTGAGATCACCACATTTGTGTACAGGGGTAACTCGCTTTTTTTAGGATAACTGGAAAGGTTTGGAGTTCAAGTGACCTGTTGAAGAGCATGAGAATTCTTTGGAGACAATTCCTAACCTATACTTCTTCTCAAGGTCATGTTTTTTATTAATGGGTTTAAGTATTCCCTTTGTAAGCAAGGGATTGTTAAGCCTTTTGGTTATGCTTACAAAAAAGTCACAGGACAGACATTATCAGCAGCAGTTATAAAATTGTCAATAGCAGTTTCATTGTGCAGCCTAAAACTTAACTCCCTTGACTCTAGAGGTATATATATTAGGTTTAGGTTAGGTTTTTTTAATTAAACCAGCCAGGATGAGTGAAGCCATGAAGGGCGTTTTTATTAATTAAAACACCCAAATGTTGGGTGCTTCAGGTGTTGTTCCTCTTGGATGATCTTGTACCTCTCTGTCTCACACCTGTAAGAATGAGTGATATGGTTAAGGGGGAAACAAAGTGCAGGCAAGGCAATGGAGGCCAGTAGTAATCTTAGGGCTAGGATAATTAGAAATTAGAGAAATTAAGTAAGAGAAATTAGCAAGAGAAATCAGGTAAAATTTATTATACTTAACTTTTGTATCATCAGTTTAGTAGTAATTCTTCATCTTCATCATCATCATCTTCACTGTCACAAAGCTCCAGGTAGGGCTCGGAAACATCAACATCCTCTTCCTGGTATCCAAATAAACGCTTTGCATCACTCAGCTTGTCAGAACACAACTTTTGCCCTTGCTTCAAAAGAGCCAAGATTCCACTCTTATTTTTGGTTGATAGGTGCTTCTCTTCAATAGTGTACTTGTTAGGATCCTGTAATATATAGACTATTTAATGGGGTTTAAGACATTTACAAATTTCCCTGAAAATACTAAAGAAATTAGAATAAATAAATAAAGTTTTCGGTAAAAGTTCAAATATATGTAAAACACACCAGTACAGTATATGAAAACCATGGAATTGTCTACCTGTCAAAGTTGTAAATAGCAAGACTTTACTCAAGTATAAAATTCTGCTGGATAAATGTTTATGAAGAACTGAATTGCAACACACATTTAGGCTGTTAGCTTACCTTGCTTAGATATGAAGGAAAAATTCCACATAACAACTCTTCAGTATGTTCGGTTAAAATCTCTCTCTTATTCTTGTAATATGCGAGATAATGCAGCATTTCTTGAACAGTGTGTTGTTGCTCTTCTCTGGATCTCTTCTGAAGCTCCACATCTTCTACTGCCTTCTTTTTTTGAGCAAGGGACACTAATAAAAGAGGAAAATTATATTTACTGCAAGTAAACTACAACTCAATTTAATGTAATTACAGTTTAGGTACTTGCATTATACATACTATACATAGTTTATTGTGCAGTATCAACCTGATAAAAACCTACGGATTATGATACTGCACCTATTTTACAAACAGTAGTGATGATATTTTACTTCAAAAATAAGTAAAGCTTATCCATTATGCATGCTAAATGTTAGTTATCTTGATAAGGCCGAATTGTAACCCCTGATAAAATGAGATGTAGTTACATACCATTTTGGCTATGATGAGGCAATAAATTGTGCCATGGCAGGATACCTTCTATTGCATCCTTTTCACTGAGAATTTCAGAGTTTTCACTATTGTAGATTTTTATGAAGCCTTGAAGCTTTTTCCTATCACACTCATTTCTGTGCCGGAGTGAAGAGCGCATTTTACTGGATGCTGCAAATAAAGTTTTTTGGCTGAAAGTTTTAAAGTTGTTAAAAAAATTTCCTCATCATTTACCTACATAGAAATTATAGACAAGAGCTAAATAGAAATTGCTTCAGAGTTAACAAAGAAATAGTAAGCCTACCTGCATCAGTGGCAATCAGATTTTTGCGATGCCTGATAGAGTCTGCAACTGCCTCGATAGAATATTTTATGTTCTTCGAGGTTGTTCCAGTGTTTAACTCTAACTCCTTACAAATCATTTGTAGGTCAGATCGCCATTCTTGAATCAATGACTTTTGAACATCAAGTTTGTCGATCTCATTTGAAACTGTTATTTCCGTCTCTCTGGCCTATTTGAAAATATAATAAATTTAATGAACAAATCACATTAACCATGATGAGTGGTTCGAACCTATGGGCTTGGCATTCCCAGATGCTTGCTGTAGTTGAATGCGCCACAACATGGTCAAAAGAATTGCAACCTAGGGTACTAATGAACCCACAATTCAATTTTTGTTAATTATGCACCCCCATACCCATTCCATGGGCGGTTGTGCATGCAGTTTCCCATGTACTTGGTCTGTGTCCTCCAGTAGTTTTACCTCTGATGGCCCTTTCAATACACATAGAATTCATATTATTGTGATATATCAATACATGGAGAAAGACATTGAAATGGGGGCATCAAAGGCAGAACTACTGAATGACAGAGACCGAGTTCATGGGGGAATTGTGTGAAACCTGGTTTGGCTTCAGTGGAAGCCTTGGGATCCTTGTGGGTGCAGTAGTACTCCAAGTTGCAATTCATCTGACCATGTCGTGGCGTAGTGAACTAGAGCATGCATCTGAGAGCACTCAGTGCATGGGGTTCAAACCCTCATCACAGTTCCCGTGATATATCACGATACTGTGATTTCTCTGTGAACACATTTGATATATCTCGGAATCATACATTTAGGTTAATTAAATACTATATACTTTATACAAATTAACCTTATTGATATATTGAAAAAGTTCAAGCAGTTAATTCAAGGAAATGGTCGCTAATTTATAATGGAAAATATATGTAGTACATGATCTGAACACATAACTAACCTATAAATGCATTATAATACCTTTCACATATAAATGCATTATAATAAGTTTCAAAATAAATACAAATAAATAAAATAAATATATATTATTTTTAGTACCTTTCTGAGTCGAGTAACTAATGCACGAGCCAGTCCATCAATTTTTCGATGGTTCCAAAAGACTGCACCCTCTGTGAGTTCTTCTGTTCTTTCTGAGAAAAATATTTATAGCAATGAACATCTTGAAGAGCATAGATTAATAACAGTTTCATAACATACCTTTACTCACCACGACCAACTCAAGTTTGACCAATATGTTTTCATTCTTTTATTGATTATTTGAGGGAGTTGATACTTATTGAATACTGAATACAAATCGCATTATACTGATTACAGGGCAGGTAAAATAATAAAAAACTTGATCAGATGAACCATATAAACAAATACCAGCTTTCAGCATGTTTTTAGTTGTAGAGTTGTATCGTGAGAGGTATGCAAACACTTGCTCTGCCTCTTCCCCTAAAGTCATGCCACTTCCTTCTTGCCACCGCCCTCCATACAATACCTTTAACATAAAAGTATACAGTAAAAAAAAATTCAAATTATTGTACAAAAATTAAAAGCCTCCTACTATATTAAATGATACGTATATCATTAATCTTAAACAATCAGAAATCTTAAATTTTTTACACAAACTGTACTTATTATATTTAATGTAATGTATACATTACATTAAATTTAATTAGTATACATAAATGTAATGTTATATTTTTATTTACCTGACAATACCAAGCATGTCCTTTTGCATGTAGGACTCCTAAAAATGGCTTTGCTTGACCAATGTGAAAATGTGATTGTTTCTGAGCCACAGTTAAGGCCCATGGCCAATATTTGCAAATTATGTCTTGACAAATAAACTTTACGTATTTGAAATACATAATTTGCAAATAGTGGGCATAACTGTACAGCTCTCCTTGATACATATTCAAGGTGTGGAGGATAATACCATGTCGACAGGAGGCCATGCTGATTCCTGTTTCATCCAAACTTTGGAATGAAAGAGGCTTATTTTGAGCAGCTTTCCATGTAGACACTCCACACGTGTGCTTACTCTGTTTGTTAAACAAAAATATTTATAGTAACTAAATACCCAGTTGGTGAGCATGATTATAATTATGTAGGACGGGTAGAAGGTAGAGATTATTTTGCGCGATAGGCATTGTTGTTGCACATAAGAATTTCTATGGGTTATATTTCCTTATTCAATATATATAAACTATAATGAAAAAATAAAAAAATGGCCACCATATGTTATAGTCGCCAAACAGTTATTAGGTAAAATTGAAGGTTTCTCAATATATAATAAAACTCACCTTAGTTTTCAAGCTCTGAATAGTGCCAACATGAGCTTGAACATCTTCATCTTTGCTGAAGATACTATCAGAATAATAGGGGTTTCTGATACCTCTGCAATGATAATTCAGAAATAATTATTTATTGTCTGTAACCACTATAATATTAAACAATGGGTAATGGGGTATCAAAAAATGTTTTATATGAAGAATTCTGATGCACTGCTAAATTTTACATAAAACAAAAATTTACATGGTGTTAGATAAATAAAATGATGATATGGATGCAATTGAAAGGCAAACTATAAAGACATACTCAGTTAAAAAATATGTCATATGACAATGTATATTTATATGTGCATACTTTATTTATAAGAACATTAATTTGAAGACAATATAATTCATTATAATATAGTGTGTGTAGAGAACAAAAGAATACTATACATTAAGTATCTGTAAAGCACATTTTATTACCTCCCAACTTTGTTGTAACGATACAGCTTCTTGTTGCCATCAATATGTACTGCTAAAGGGGTTTTATCACAAGCAGGACACTCATTGTCAGCTTCTCCTCTAATTTTTCTCAGCTCATATTGCTGGAATCGCCATTCGAAGAACACTCTCTTCGAAGTTATATAATTAATGGGTCCAATCTAGGAATAGAATTTTTTAGATGGTGACATTTAAAATGCATATTATGACATAAGATAAATAAACAAAAAAAACATTCCATTTTGTGTTTGAACAAAATTAAAAACTAATTATTAATAAATGAATATACATTACTACAAAATTTTGATAATTTTTGTATTGAAATATAAAACTGAAAATATTAAGAATAACGGTATCAAAACATACACGCCCACGAGAAGCACCAAAGGATTCCAGTGCAGTGACTAATGCCCGAAATGATGTTCCGGGACAATTTCTTTTGATATGGTGCCATGATTCAAGCAGACTGGTGCTGTAGAATGTGCTGCTCTTTCCTAATGATGAATAGAAACCAGACTTGTGCATGGTCTTGCCTAGTTGTTGATGCTCATATCCACAGTGGCATGTATAGATTGGAGTATAGAGGTCATACCTTCCTGTAGTTTAAAATACAGTGCATTGAGTGGTGTGGCGACTTGCTAAAATAGTGCTGTAAAAATTAACATTTATAGCAACAAAAATTTCAAAATGTATTGTGATTCAGGAATATCCGGTAATGGAAATAAAAGGGTAAATTTTAAAGTTTATTTACCCATTATAGTGATGAAGATGCAGAGATTGCTGGAGCTTGAAATTTTAAACTTGCAATCTGTGCAGTTGGGGCAAGAATTTGGTGGTTGGGCTGGTACAACAGGTTCTGGTAACAAAGAAAAGGAAGACAGTTTGACAAAATGAGTTTTATGGAAAAGAATTTCAGACTGAATATTTCATTGTTTCTTGATTGTACAAAATATTGACATTATTCTCCAGATAATGACTGAGAAATTCACAGAAAAGAAACAATCAGACGATTAAATCAATCTATAAAACCAAGTGTCAGGTTTAAACTTTAAGACTTCTCCAAATGTTGTAATGACTGAAATGAAACATTTATTCATTTTATTTTGTTATACCAAGATAATCGTAGCTCTAGACTGGGATTGGGAAGTAGAAGTAATCTCGGAACAAAGTACGGATTTTATACAGGTATCGTATACTTACTCCAGTGAAAGATATTTCCTTCAGGGCACACAGTTTGTGTCGGGTCTAATGGCTCATAAAAGCCATTTTTCCAATATAATCTGTGGTGGAAAGGCATGAGAAAATGTTGCATTTGGTCACAAATGTGACACAAAAATGCAAAACAGTCTTCACATTTGATGCTTGCCTCACAATTTGTACATTGTACACAAATTTTACCTGATGAAAAAAGGGGTAATTATTTATACTAATTTTAAATACTGTATACCTAACATTTTAAACAATCTGAAGTCTAAATGTATTAATAGAGTGTCATTAATTTGCATATGATGCTTATTATACAGTATAACCTTAATGAACACAGCAATATTTAATTTACCTTTATCTGGAACACCCAACTCAGACAATGTCCAATCGAACAGCATTGCCCTGCTTTCTCCCCAATTAATCTCTGCATTTTTTCTTCTTTTTTGCCAGTCAGAAACACTTGGCTGAGAATCTTTAATTTGTTCAAGTTCTGCAGCAAGTACTTTGAAATATGGGATTAAAAATTAGTAAGAAAAATTTGTAAGTGAAAGGAATGATTAGTATAATATGTTAAACAAAATTTCATAGGCATTAAGCACAATTTTGGTACATAATATTTATGACGTGTGTCCATTAAATAAACCCTCATTTAAATACCAACAAATGATGTTGGGACATACCAACATCAAATGATTCCAAAGTTTCTTCACCAGCTGCCAAATAACTTTGAGTGTACGTTCTGCCACTAGTAGAATAGCCCGCATTTTGAATGTGTGGTGGTGAAAGTATAGCAGGCAGAATGTCTGGGTGGCACATTTGAAGATTTAAGCATGGTACATAATTGCAAATTGTATACAAGTATTAATATTTTCAGACAAATCTCAAGATATTACTATAACTAACTTTATGCTACCAAGTTGTTCAGTGTTATAGTAATTTAATCTCCATAATTGTCTAGCATACACTTAAAAATAGGCAACAAATATTATTGGAAAGTACACAAATAACAGCTGTAGAAATATTGTTAAAAAAATAATAGAAGATTACCATCAGATTGGGGTGCAGCTGGTCTTTGTTTTGAATTAATGTGTGATACATCCTGTATGTTATCTTTTTTCTGTTTCTTGTTTGTCACCTTTATTGAGTTTGGTTCCTCCACGTTTAAGAGTCTCTTCAAGTACTCATTTCTTTGTATCATTGCAGCACGTGCTTTCTGGTACTCACGTTCAAGATGTTCTCTAGTCATCACTGCTATTCTCCGGTGAAATTCTGAAGAGAAAATAATAGTGTTCGAAGGAAAAGTACAAGAACAAAACAAGAAAATTATGCTTATGCAAAATTATGCTACAATGTACCTATTAATAATCTTAAAATTTGCTACAAATTACCTACTTATAATTATGTGTTAAATTATGGACTTTCCCATAATGATATGCATGTTAGTGGCATTACCTATACTGCCTACCTGGAGCCCCCTAGAGAGATAGTGACACAAGTTAAGGTAATCCCTTTAGTAAGGTGCTGGGTCAACATAAATAAGCTATAACTAATAAGGACACAAATCAATATGTTCATTTAACAGTGGTATTAACATTTATATAAATATAGCTAAGAATAAGTTTTTACAAGTGTAACAAAGTGAAAGAAATGTATGAAAATTTTGATGATATATTAAAATGCTCATTGATTGAACTTGTCTTCCTATATATAAAGTATAAAAATAGTAAACACAGTACCATTATTGTTGTCTGTAGTTATTTTTGGAACATCTGGTATGTACAGCATACTGTCAAAATCCGATGATCTATCTGAAAAATTGATTGGTAGCGTAAATATTTGAATTCATTGCATAGCCTTTTATACAAACAAAAAAGAAAAATTGTACAGAAAAGCTAACACAACATTATAACACCTTTCTGTGGTACTTTCTATGGTACAAAAGAAAACAAACCTTAATTATAAAGGAAAATAAACTGACAGAAGAACTATGAATACTGCTGAAAATACTTTCCACAAAATATCTGAACCAAGGGATAGTACCCCGAGATTTGAAATATGAAAATTTCACCCTTACAGTATTTAAAAAAAAAGCAGAAAGAGTTAAGCACAAAACTAATGTCCGATCAGCTAGGTATAACACATCTGCAAGCTCATGGCGAAAATCCTAAGGGAGGGAATCATTTACCATCTTTCAGTGAAAAATCTTATTCAATCGACACACCATGGTCTTCTTAAAAACAGATGCTACCTTATAAACCTCCTCACTTTTGGGACATGGTAACATGGTACTCAGATAAAGGGTTTCCGGTGGATGTAGTATACATGGATTATGCTAAAGACTTTAATAAGGTACCACATGGAAGACTAGCAAGGAAATTACAGGTTCATGAAAAAAATTGTAAAGTGCACAAAACAATAGTTAAAACAAAGAGAGCAAAAGGTCATACTAAATGGGAATGAATATGAAGAAATGTGTTAAGTTGAGTACCTCAGGGGTCCATTTTTAAGTCTAAAATATTTTTCATATATTGAACATCTATGATATAGAAAAGAATATAATCTAATCAACCACATCCTCATATTTGCAAATGCCTGGCATTTCACGAGCACTTTGTCCGGGGTTTATATTCTAGCCGGGGAGGATTTACTGGGTTAGGCTAACCTAACCTAACTTAACCAAACCAAACCAAGTATCTCAAGTTACAAATATCTCTGGGAATTCATAATATCTGCTGTTGTAGAATTGACAAAATGGACAGTGTCAACAAAATTATTCCCACATACTCCGTCACTATGTGATGGAGTACACATAGAATAGGGACTGAATTGTCCCTGACAGGGACAATTCTGTAACAAATGTTCTAGCATAAAACTTTGTACAGTTTAGTAATTCCTTAC
Organism: Procambarus clarkii; assembly: GCF_040958095.1. Taxonomy (NCBI): domain Eukaryota; kingdom Metazoa; phylum Arthropoda; class Malacostraca; order Decapoda; family Cambaridae; genus Procambarus; species Procambarus clarkii. The sequence goes on from NC_091232.1 coordinate 15,408,682, forward strand.
CATTTGATTTACTAGGTAGATCCATGTTTGGTGAAGTTTTATAGCTGGAGCTGGAAGATCCTGTCGAGATGACTTCTTCAAAGAGAATAGCTTCAACACACATTGTGTCTTGAGTCTACCAGTACTTGGCCTACAGTTACCAGATCTGATTTACAGAAACTAGTGAACTATGGAGATAAGATTGTTAATAATATACTTTTTTTGAGATTCATATGACTTGCAGCTTAAAAACCAATCTTATTTTAAAATAGTACACTAAAGTACATAGCAAATTGCGAAATTCGTAGTTTTTTAACTACTTTAAAGCTAAATTCTCAAGCTTTGAAAATAAGCACAATTTGCTATTTTAAGCGGAATCTGGCAACTCTGATTTAGCATGTAAACATTGACTTGCATTCACAATGTAGTTATTTATTTTTCAACAATTTAAAACGAGTTATGAAAATACATACATTGGTACATTATTGCAAAGGCACTATACTATATATATATATATATAAATTGTTGCAAGTCGAGCAACAAATATTTTACATTGAACAACAAATGAGATTGGAAAAGCAGTATTGCCAAAATAGACCCCAGACACACCCTGTGGGTAGTAATGGACCCCCATACCGACCCTATGAGGGGTAGTGGACCCCATAATAACACTATGGGCGATAGTGGACACTATACAAACACTATGGGCGGTAGTTGACTTCATAGAGACCCTGTGGGCGGTAAGGGACCCCCTATCGACCCTGTGGGCGGCAGTGGACCCCCTATCGATCCTGTGGGCGGCAGTGGACCCCCTACCGACCCTGTGGGCGGCAGTGGACCCCTACCGAACGTGTGGGCGGCAGTGGACCCCCTACCGACCCTCTGGGCGGCAGTGGACCCCCTATCGATCCTGTGGGCGGTAGTGGACCCCCCCCATATCGACCCTGTGGGCGGCAGTGGACCCCCTATCGATCCTGTGGGCGGCAGTGGACCCCCTACCGACCCAGTGGGTGGCAGTGGACCCCCTGCCGACCCTGTGGGCGGTAGTGGACCCCTACCGACCCTGTGGACGGTAGTTGACTTCATAGCGACCCTGTGGGCGGTAGTGGACCCCATACCGACCCTGTGGGTGGCGGTGGACCCCATACCGACTCTGTGGGCGGCAGTGAACCCTATATACTAATCCTGTGGGCGATACTGTACCCTATAGTCATCCTGTGGGGGCAATGGATGCCATACATATCCAGTGGGTGTTATTGTACCCCATACTTATTCTGTGGGTGGTTGGAGCCCCATACCCATCCTGTGGGTTATAGTGGACCCCATACTCATCCTGTGGGTGGTATTGGACCCCATACCTATCCTGTGGGTGGTTGTGAGCCCATACCCATCCTGTCGGTGGTAGTGGACGCAATACACATCCAGTGGATGGTATTGGATCCCATACCCTTCCTGTGGGTGGAAGTGATCCCCATACCATTCCTGTGGGTGGATGTGACCCCCATACTCATCCTGCGGGTGTTATTGGACCCCTTACCCACCTAACAGGTGGTAGTGGACCCTATACTAATCCTATAGTTTCCAATAATCCACACCATACCATCCTGTTTGCAGTAGTTTACCCTATATACATTCCAACATAACATCGTTTTCTGTTAGCGTTCCTACAAAACATTCTTTAAAGATTTCTAAAGCACAAACTATGGTATATAATATTGATTGGTGAAGCACTTATTCTATGTAATAATTTATTGTGCTTATTATAATTTACTAAGAACAACTAATATTTCTCAAAACAAAACTACGAGCCTTCAATAGGATGTAGCTGATCTGTAATATTATAAGAGCATGGACAATAGTAGGTGAATTTCACAACCCATGTGGGACCTGAAAACTACAATTTTCGTTATAATTGAACCAATCACGACTATTCAGCTATCTACGTTGATGGACGAGTACTGTGAGACGTAAATTGGTACGTGAGGAAGAGTTTGAGCCTTGGTAAAAAAGTTAACTGGGAATATATCACATATGTACTAAATCACATTCCACATATTGACTTTAAGCACTAGTCATATATGTACTGTCTTGTGTGAGAACGGGTTGCAATTTTTTTTTATTGGAGTTAAAATTAACGTAGATATATGACCGAACCTAACCAACCCTACCTAACCTAACCTAACCTATCTTTATAGGTTAGGTTAGGTTAGGTGGCCGAAAAAGTTAGGTTAGGTTAGGTTAGGTAGGTTAGGTAGTCGAAAAACAACTAATTCATGAAAACTTGGCTTATTAGGCAAATCGGGCCTTGAATAGTAGGCAGAGAAGTGCGTTCTGGCTACTAGGTACGACATATATATATATATAATACAACAAAAACAAAATAAACGAATTATGCCCTTTCGGGGTGTAATTCTGCATTCGGCGTCATTGGTGAACCGTTAGTGATGCTCCTCTCATTATATCACTGTGTCCCTTTATTACGTCTGTATTACATGACCCCGTCATGTTGGAGACCACAAAATAATATGCCTAGAAGGGCCTGTTTTGTAAATATCAGTATATATTTAGATGTTTCCATTTTGTAAACAATAGCATGTACATGGATCTTCTTATGTTTTACACAAAAAACAATACCTACCCCCACCTATGTTGTTGACCACAACATGGCAAGACATACCCATGTTGCAGGCTACAGTAAATAACTAGACCTACGCACGTTGCAGACCACAACATATACAGATCAGTATACCCATGTTGTAGATCATATGTGAAACTATTCCTACCCATGTTGTAGATTACAAAATATTCTAATACGATCTCAGTGTTGTAAACATCATTATATTCATACCTATGTGTAGACCACAATATTTTCGTATCCATGTTATAGAATAGACTCATAGAGCATACACTCACAAATATGCTCAGCTGTTCCCCCATAAAGTGGATTTTGTTATTGTCAGCCTCTTTTTTTGCCGCGAGGTCTAAACAGGTGATAAAGAAGCACTTGTTAGGCACAACACGCGCCCTCGTGTTCCACTACACACACCCGAGCCACAGGTGGCCAGGTCCGCCCGCCTCCTGCCCAGTTAGGCGCAACACGCGCCCTCGTGTTCCACTACACACACACCCGAGCCACAGGTGGCCAGGTCCGCCCGCCTCCTGCCCAGTTAGGCACAACACGCGCCCTCGTGTTCCACTACACACACCCGAGCCACAGGTGGCCAGGTCCGCCCGCCTCCTGCCCAGTTAGGCGCAACACGCGCCCTCGTGTTCCACTACACACACACCCGAGCCACAGGTGGCCAGGGGCCAGATTCACGAAAGCACTTACGCAAGCACTTACGAACCTGTGCATCTTTTCTCAATCTTTGGCGGCTTTGTTTACAATTATTAAACAGTTAATGAGCTCGGAATCACCAGGTAGACTGTTTATAATCAACAACAACAGTTGATTGGGAAGTTTTGATGCTTGTAAACTGTTTAATAAATGTAACCAAAGCCGTCAAAAATTAAGGAAAGATGTACACATTCGTAAGTGCTTGAGTAAGTGCTTTCGTGAATCTGGGCCCAGGTCCGCCCGCCTCCTGCCCACTCAGGGTAACACCTGGCGAAGCTACGCTTGCATTCTTTTAACATATTCACGTTAATATAACCATTAGTCTGATTTATCTTTCATATATATTTGCAATTGTTACTGATGCAAGTGTTAAGTATAATTCAGGGTTGTGTAAAGGTTGGAGCACTTGTTGGGTAGAAACTAGCTGTAAAGACTGTAGGTATGTAAGCTGGAAAAGCTGAAAGGCATACTAATTTGCATACTAAGCTGTTGTTTCAGCCGCTTAGGGGGCATTAGATTGTTTACTCAAAGTTGTTCAATGTCAACCAACATTTTTTGACTTAGTTGTATATGAAAAGGGCATGCAATTGTTCCAGGTTTCATTACTGCAGCGTTAATAGAAAGGGAGATTTCTTTGTTTTGTCTTTTTCAACGAATTTTACATACTTTAGAGTCTAAATAAAAAAACACCTTTCAGATATAATCATTCTATGACACTTTTCTGATACATTAGCATATAATAAAGGATCGGTAGTAAGATATTTTTCAAAAACATCTTTAGTTTTCCTGATACAATTTTTCAAAGTTCCCCCCCCCCCAAAAAAAAAAAAATGATGCAAATATGTCATGTTTATTGCTATTATAAAATCAATAAATGAACTTAGGAAAACAAGCTTACGACCGATTATAGAGACATACACTTTACATACAAGGTGTAAGGTTCATGTAAATTGAATAAAAAATTAAAAAGTTATTTGAACGTTTATGTTACTTGAAAATAAATATAAAAATTAACAAATCCACAAGGTCCGTGACGAGGATTCGAACCTGCGTCCGGGAGCATCCCAGACACTGCCTTAATCGATTGAGCTACGACAGGGTTAAAAGAGTTGAAACCGAAGTTTTTTTGAACTTACTGGATCTCGTAGCCTCTCCGAGGCACAAACCAGGATTTTACACAACTCCCCCCTGCACCCAAGCTATGTCAATAGGCCGTTATCCCTCTTCGCCCTTACATCATATATGCTCCCGGACGTAGGTTCGAATCCTCGTCACGGCCCTTGTGGATTTGTTCATTTGATGCATCACGTTAGTGAGATCTCTGTGTGTAAATACGAAAATAATAAAGTCTAAGGTGCTGCCATTTGTGGCTGAGGTTGACTTTACACACTTTCCCGCCTACTTCCGCCATGGCCCACACTCACGCGCTCTCCCACACGCTGTGTTCGTCTACGACACCGCTCCCCATCTATTCTTTCCTATCCAGCAACACAAAACACTCTTCAAGCAACGCCTCCTTCCTATCCATCAACACCCACCTACCTATACCAACACACCTATATCACCCACACCCACACACGCCGGCATCCACCACAGACACTCGCGACGTGTGTATCTAGTATCCTGTGATGAGTGTATACCAGATATTAACCACAGAGCATCACAGCCACTCACCACACAGCAATACTCTCGTACCACCGTCCCTTCACATATTCCGCCCTCATGCCATGCTGCTCCTTTGTATTGCAACTGCCGCATGCCTACGCCCACACACACTACCCGGAAATACTAAGATGATCAGCATCATCGCCGCCAACAGATCAAGCAGCCGAAATAACAATGCCTGACATAGAGAATAATAACGAGACACATTCTTTCCAGATTTCACCGAAATGCAAAGTGAAACGACGGGGGGGGGGAATTAGATTCGTGAGAATAAAATTTGAAGTAATATAAGCTGGTAGCGAGAATTGGCATCAGAGAGCGTGGCGTGGAGGCTACAATGTGCTGTCTCACAGTGGCCCCAGCTACCCGCCCTGCAGGGTCCCGCTCACTCACTCTCCCGCCTGTACCAGACACCGCCATGTTTACACTATTCCGTTCCTTGCGTCAGTTGATCCACCTCGACACAATCTCGATAGACAATGTGATTTTCCTCCTTCACTACAAAGTGACTATGGTGCTTCTAGTGGCCTTCAGCGTATTAGTGACTCAAAAGCAATATTTCGGTGACCCCATCGACTGTATGGTCGACATGGTTGGACAGCCACATGATAGATCAGTACTGCTGGATCCAGTCGACCTATACGATACCGGCGCTGGCAGCTGGCATGATAGGAAAGGAGGTTTCCCACCCGGGCGTGGCCAACCCTGACGCCTCAGGACGCAACAGAGCCTGGGCCGGCGGAGAACAATACGCTATCCGCCATCACAAGTACTACCAGTGGGTCGTCCTCTTCCTCTTCCTGCAGGTCGGTGTTAACATCACACTCTCCTTTGTTTACAATATTCCTGCCCAAAATAACAAATGAAAATCAGTGTTTGGAAGCATTATTTACAGTCAATCTCCCACAAGATTTATGTTTACATGCGCAGATCTGTTATAAGTAACTTGTCTCTAGAGCTTGTCACAGCTATAAACGTAAACAAAGAATGACGAACTGAGGACCACAGCTTAATACGTCATTGTAGTGCCGGTGGAGCAAGGGCTGGTAGAGTGGTCTCGGTGGAGCACAGGCTGGTAAACTGGTCTCGGTGGAGCGCAGGCTGGTAGACTGGTCTCGGTGGAGCACAGGCTGGTAAACTGGTCTCGGTGGAGCACAGGCTGGTAGACTGGTCTCGGTGGAGCACAGGCTGCTGGACTGGTTTCGGTGGAGTACGGGCTGGTAGACTGGTCTCGGTGGAGTACGGGCTGGTAAACTGGTCTCGGTGGAGCACGGGGTGGTAGACTGGTCTCGGTGGAGTACGGGCTGGTAGACTGGTCTCGGTGGAGCACAGGCTGGTAGACTGGTCTCGGTGGAGCACAGGCTGGTAGACTGGTCTCGGTGGAGCACGGGCTGGTAGACTGGTCTCGGTGGAGCACGGGGTGGTAGACTGGTCTCGGTGGAGTACGGGCTGGTAGACTGGTCTCGGTGGAGCGCAGGCTGGTAGACTGGTCTCGGTGGAGCACGGGGTGGTAGACTGGTCTCGGTGGAGCACAGGCTGGTAGACTGGTCTCGGTGGAGCACGGGCTGGTAAACTGGTCTCGGTGGAGCACGGGGTGGTAGACTGGTCTCGGTGGAGTACGGGCTGGTAGACTGCTCTCAGTGGGGAGTACGGGCTGGTAGACTGGTCTCGGCGGGGAGTACGGGCTGGTAGACTGGTCTCGGTGGGGAGTACGGGCTGGTAGACTGGTCTCGGTAGAGTACGGGCTGGTAGACTGGTCTCGGTGGAGTACGGACTGGTAGACTGGTCTCGGTGGAGTACGGGCTGGTAGACTGGTCTCAGTGGGGAGTACGGGCTGGTAGACTGGTCTCGGTAGAGTACGGGCTGGTAGACTGGTCTCGGTGGAGTACGGACTGGTAGACTGGTCTCGGTGGAGCACGGGCTGGTAGACTGGTCTCGGTGGAGCACGGGCTGGTAGACTGGTTTCGGTGGAGTACGGGCTAGTAGACTGGTCTCGGTGGAGTACGGGCTGGTAGACTGGTCTCGGTGGAGCTCGGGCTGGTAGACTGGTCTCGGTGGAGTACGGGCTGGTAGACTGGTCTCGGTGGAGTACGGGCTGGTAGACTGGTCTCGGTGGAGCACGGGCTGGTAGACTGGTCTTGGTGGAGTACGGGCTGGTAGACTGGTCTCGGTGGAGCACAGGCTGGTAGACTGGTCTCGGTGGAGCACAGGTTGGTAGACTGGTCTCGGTGGAGCACGGGCTGGTAAACTGGTCTCGGTGGAGCACGGGCTGGTAGACTGGTCTCGGTGGAACACTGGCTGGTAGACTGGTCTCGGTGGAACACTGGCTGGTAGACTGGTTTCGGTGGAACATGGGCTGGTAGACTGGTCTCGGTGGAGTACGGGCTGGTAGACTGGTTTCGGTGGAGTACGGGCTAGTAGACTGGTCTCGGTGGAGTACGGGCTGGTAGACTGGTCCCGGTGGAGTACGGGCTGGTAGACTGGTCTCGGTGGAGCACGGGCTGGTAGACTGGTCTTGGTGGAGTACGGGCTGGTAGACTGGTCTCGGTGGAGCACAGGCTGGTAGACTGGTCTCGGTGGAGCACGGGCTGGTAGACTGGTCTCGGTGGAACACTGGCTGGTAGACTGGTCTCGGTGGAGCACAGGCTGGTAGACTGGTCTCGGTGGAGCACAGGCTGGTAGACTGGTCTCGGTGGAGCACGGGCTGGTAGACTGGTCTCGGTGGAGCACGGGGTGGTAGACTGGTCTCGGTGGAGTACGGGCTGGTAGACTGGTCTCGGTGGAGCGCAGGCTGGTAGACTGGTCTCGGTGGAGCACGGGCTGGTAAACTGGTCTCGGTGGAGCACGGGGTGGTAGACTGGTCTCGGTGGAGTACGGGCTGGTAGACTGCTCTCAGTGGGGAGTACGGGCTGGTAGACTGGTCTCGGCGGGGAGTACGGGCTGGTAGACTGGTCTCGGTAGAGTACAGGCTGGTAGACTGGTCTCGGTGGAGTACGTGCTGGTAGACTGCTCTCAGTGGGGAGTACGGGCTGGTAGACTGGTCTCGGCGGGGAGTACGGGCTGGTAGACTGGTCTCGGTGGAGCACAGGCTGGTAGACTGGTCTCGGTGGAACACTGGCTGGTAGACTGGTCTCGGTGGAACACTGGCTGGTAGACTGGTCTCGGTGGAGCACGGGCTGGTAGACTGGTCTCGGTGGAGCACGGGCTGGTAGACTTAAGCAATTATATAAATGCGACCCACAGTGAAAAACAATGACGCCTACTCTGAACCACGGGAAGCAGCAAGCTTATTACACGACCATCACTGTACCCATCTTCACTACACACGACCTTCATCACTGTAACCATCTTCACTACACACGACCTTCATCACTGTAACCATCTTCACTACACACGACCTTCATCACTGTACCCATCTTCACTACACACGACCTTCATCACTGTAACCATCTTCACTACACACGACCTTCATCACTGTAACCATCTTCACTACACACGACCTTCATCACTGTAACCATCTTCACTACACACGACCTTCATCGCTGTAACCATCTTCACTACACACGACCTTCATCACTGTAACCATCTTCACTACACACGACCTTCATCGCTGTAACCATCTTCACTACACACGACCTTCATCACTGTACCCATCTTCACTACACACGACCTTCATCACTGTAACCATCTTCACTACACACGACCTTCATCGCTGTAATCATCTTCACTACACACGACCTTCATCACTGTACCCATCTTCACTACACACGACCATCACTGTACCCATCTTCACTACACACGACCTTCATCACTGTAATCATCTTCACTACACACGACCTTCATCACTGTACCCATCTTCACTACACACCACCATCACTGTACCCATCTTCACTATACACGACCCTCATCACTGTAACAATCTTCACTACACACGACCTTCATCACTGTACCCATCTTCACTACACACCACCATCACTGTACCCATCTTCACTATACACGACCCTCATCACTGTAACAATCTTCACTACACACGACCTTCATCACTGTAACCATCTTCACTACCCGGGTTCCCGGGTAGTGACAGGAAGAGCATGGCATTGAGATTAGTATTTTCGGTTGGTTACCAAATGCGTGTTTCAAAGGAGAGAATGTTCAGTACTGTAGACCAGCCGGAGTGGGAAGTGTCACAAGGGGAGTGACGCCGGGTCTGGCCCTCTCATCCCTACTCTTTGACACATTTTATAACAATTTAGACACGAAATTGGATAATGTCATTGTAATATTTTTTGTCGCTATAATGAAGCGGGAAACACAATAAAGGTGACTGAAAATTGCTACATAACAACTTACATATATTTTTAAGTAAAATGGGAATATGATCTGGATGTCATGAGTCATAGAGATTTTACTCAGACTCACACCAACAAATTAATGTTTACAATAATGGCGTTAATATATTACCACAAAAGAAAAACTAAACGCTGAATAAATTTGTACATGCATAGAATATTTATAAATATAATATTCATGAAGTCACTGGAGTGTATCAAGCGTAGGTTAGACGCATATGTAATAGTGGATAAGAATAAATAGAAGAAGGCTTGCATGGGTTAAGGCGCCTGATGCAGTTTTCCCTTATATATGTTTGTCCTTAGTGTTCCAATGGGAATCATTTACACTACCAGTTTTTCCTCACTGAGATCATTTACACCACAACTCATTCTTGCTTTAATTATTTACACCGGAAGTTCTTCCCTATGGTGAACATTCACACCTGAAAATCGCTCCTAATAATATAATTAACATCTGAAAATCTTTCCCACTAATAACATTTACACCTGATTTTCTTCTCAACAGTGATAATTTACATCTGCCGTTCTTTTTCACTTCGATCAAATTCGCCGAATGTTCCTCCCTTCTGGGATAATTTACAGGTGAAATTCTTTCAAGAGTCTATCATTCACACCGAAATTAGTTAAATCGAACTTCAAGAATATATGAATATAATTTATATAATTCATATATGAATATAATTCATATATTCCTGAAGTTCGTCACCCCAGGGATCATTTACACCTGAAGTTCTTCCCCACTCGTGGCATTTAATGACTTGGCGCTTTCCCCCTGATAGTTCCCTTCCCTTCGTGTCATATACTCCATTATCAAGCCAACCGACTTGATAACGGCTTGATTTGGTCATCATATCTTCAGTCCACGTTATTGTTATCTTGAGGTTATCTTGAGATGATTTCGGGGCTTTTAGTGTCCCCGCGGCCCGGTCCTCGACCAGGCCTCCACCCGCAGGAAGCAGCCTCGTGACAGCTGACTAACACCCAGGTACCTATTTTACTACTAGGTAACAGGGGCATAGGGTGAAAAAACTCTGCCCATTGTTTCTCGCCGGCGCCTGGGATCGAACCCATGACCACAGGATCACAAGTCCAGCGTGCTGTCCGCTCGGCCGACCGGCTCCCTCATCGTCTGCATTTACTCCTGAAGTTCTTCAACGTTGGGATTACTTGCGTCTATTTTATTGTTAACCTTGTCATCAGAGTAAGAATTTAAACCAAAATTTCACGAGCGAAATAATTTACACAGCACATTCTTTCACAAGGGGGACATGGAGTCGTGTCATGCAATAAGCATATATATATATATTTTTTTTTTGAGATATATACAAGAGTTGTTACATTCTTGTAGAGCCACTAGTACGCGTAGCGTTTCGGGCAAGTCCTTAATCCTATGGTCCCTGGAATACGATCCCCTGCCGCGAAGAATCGTTTTTTCATCCAAGTACACATTTTACTGTTGCGTTAAACAGAGGCTACAGTTAAGGAATTGCACCCAGTAAATCCTCCCCGGCCAGGATACGAACCCATGACATAGCGCTCGCGGAACGCCAGGCGAGTGTCTTACCACTACACCACGGAGACTGCATATATCATGCTATAACACAGTGGCAAGTGATCCATTTATATCCTGCCCTCGGACGCCTCCTGTTACAATTTGGTCCTAATGGGGAGGGAATTATTAAGGGAAAGCGCCAAGCCATTTCGACTATCCTTGGATGAGGTCAGGATAAGGATTTCGGATGGGACAGGGGTGGGGAAGGAATGGTGCCCAACTACTTGGACGGTCGGGGATTGAACGCCGACCTGCATGAAGCGAGATTGTCGCTCTAACGTCCACTCCAAGTGGTCTTAATGGTTGATAATAAACTTTTCTGTTTTAGCTCATATCACGAGTTGTTTTGCAATAGTTTCGATATCAAAAATTGCTTGTGTATATTTTTGTTATAAATTTTTTAGTTTATAAAATATTAATGCTCTTTTAATCTTTCACTTGTAGTGTCAGTCATTTTTCACAGAAGGGAAGGCAAGAGAATTATCAGGGGGAAAGCGCCAAGCCATTACGACTAAATATCACTTACAAGGGGTCAGGATAAGGATTTGGGATGAGACGGGGGGAAGGAATGCTGCCCAACCACTTGGACGGTCGGGGATTGAACGCCGACCTGCATGAAGCGAGACCGTATGAGAATGAGAATCCAAACTTGGAGCCGTGCCTGTGGTTCCCAGCTCTTCTACTGCTTCCCTTCAACAGAGTGAGCTCACAATAGGTTAAAGATTCGCTACTTGGAACAAGCAGTTTCATGTAGCACGGGCTATGGTGAGCCCGTAGGTACTCACAATAGGTACAATTGTGTGCTATGCCGGGAGTGCAGGGAGCCTGGTCGGCAGAGCGTACAGCACGCGGGACTTGTGATCCTGTGGTCCTGGGTTCGATCCCAGGCGCCGGTGAGAAACAATGGGCAGAGTTTCTTTCACCCTATGCCCCTGTTACCTAGCAGTAAAATAGGTACCTGGGTGTTAGTCAGCTGTCACGGGCTGCTTCCTGGGGGTGGAGGCCTGGTCGAGGACCTGGGCCGCGGGGACACTAAAAGCCCCGAAATCATCTCAAGATAACCTCAAGATGCCCCATAGCCTGAGACTGCAGCTGCTTCGTTATAATCACTGTAGTGTACATCTGCACTGATGAAAGTATAATTTAATTCATTGTCTGTGCTGAATTTCATGTATTTATCAAGCATGTCATCAAGTTTAAAACTAATTAAATTATTTGCCTTCTGATGTTGGCTGGTCTTCCTCCTCCACCCATATTATGGCCATGTTGCCATACCAGTACTTATGTTGCCATACCAGTACTTATGTTGCCATACCAGTACTTATGTTGCCATACCAGTACTTCTGTTGCCATACCAGTACTTCTGTTGCCATACCAGTACTTCTGTTGCCATACCAGTACTTCTGTTGCCATACCAGTACTTCTGTTGCCATACCAGTACTTCTGTTGCCATACCAGTACTTCTGTTGCCATACCAGTACTTCTGTTGCCATACCAGTACTTCTGTTGCCATACCAGTACTTCTGTTGCCATACCAGTACTTCTGTTGCCATACCAGTACTTATGTTGCCATACCAGTACTTCTGTTGCCATACCAGTACTTCTGTTGCCATACCAGTACTTCTGTTGCCATACCAGTACTTATGTTGCCATACCAGTACTTCTGTTGCCATACCAGTACTTCTGTTGCCATACCAGTACTTCTGTTGCCATACCAGTACTTATGTTGCCATACCAGTACTTCTGTTGCCATACCAGTACTTCTGTTGCCATACCAGTACTTCTGTTGCCATACCAGTACTTCTGTTGCCATACCAGTACTTCTGTTGCCATACCAGTACTTCTGTTGCCATACCAGTACTTCTGTTGCCATACCAGTACTTCTGTTGCCATACCAGTACTTCTGTTGCCATACCAGTACTTCTGTTGCCATACCAGTACTTCTGTTGCCATACCAGTACTTCTGTTGCCATACCAGTACTTATGTTGCCATACCAGTACTTCTGTTGCCATACCAGTACTTATGTTGCCATACCAGTACTTCTGTTGCCATACCAGTACTTCTGTTGCCATACCAGTACTTCTGTTGCCATACCAGTACTTATGTTGCCATACCAGTACTTCTGTTGCCATACCAGTACTTCTGTTGCCATACCAGTACTTCTGTTGCCATACCAGTACTTCTGTGTATCCTGCCGGGAGAGTAATTTATCTTGTTCTAACCCCTGAATGCCCCTGTTACCTAGCAGTAAATAGGTACCTGGGAGTTAGTCAGCTGTCACGGGCTGCTTCCTGGGGGTGGAGGCCTGGTCGAGGACCGGGCCGCGGGGACACTAAAGCCCCGAAATCATCTCAAGATAACCTCAAGATAACCCTTTGTTTCGTGGTCTAACTTGGCTGATAGTTTCATGAGCTTGATCTTACCTCCTGTGATCATTTCTCCCCTCATCCACTTGAAGAGCTCGAGCATGTCTCCCCTCGTCCACTTGAAGAGCTCGGGCATGTCTCCCCTCGTCCACTTGAAGAGCTCGGGCATGTCTCCCCTCGTCCACTTGAAGAGCTCGGGCATGTTTCCCCTCGTCCACTTGAAGAGCTCGGGCATGTCTCCCCTCATCCACTTGAAGGGCTCGGGCATGTCTCCCCTCGTCCACTTGAAGAGCTCGGGGATGTCTCCACTCGTCCCTTGAAGAGCTCGGGCATGTCTCCCCTCGTCCCTTGAAGAGCTCGGGCATGTCTCCCCTCGTCCACTTGAAGAGCTCGGGAATGCCTCCCCTCGTCCACTTGAAGAGCTCGGGCATGTCTCCACTCGTCCACTTGAAGAGCTCGGGCATGTCTCCACTCGTCCACTTCAAGAGCTCGGGCATGTCTCCCCTCGTCCCTTGAAGAGCTCGGGCATGTCTCCCCTCGTCCACTTGAAGAGCTCGGGAATGCCTCCCCTCGTCCACTTGAAGAGCTCGGGCATGTCTCCCCTCGTCCACTTGAAGAGCTCGGGCATGTCTTCCCTCGTCCACTTGAAGAGCTCGGGCATGTCTCCACTCGTCCACTTGAAGAGCTCGGGCATGTCTCCCCTCGTCCACTTGAAGAGCTCGAGCATGTCTCCCCTCGTCCACTTGAAGGGCTCGGGAATGCCTCCCCTCGTCCACTTGAAGAGCTCGGGCATGTCTCCACTCGTCCACTTGAAGAGCTCGCGCATGTCTCCTCTCGTCCACTTGAAGGGCTCGGGCATGTCTCCCCTCGTCCACTTGAAGAGCTCGGGCATGTCTCCCCTCGTCCCTTGAAGAGCTCGGGCATGTCTCCACTCGTCCACTTGAAGAGCTCGAACATGTCTCCACTCGTCCACTTGAAGAGCTCGGGCATGTCTCCCCTCGTCCACTTGAAGGGCTCGGGAATGCCTCCCCTCGTCCACTTGAAGGGCTCGGGAATGCCTCCCCCCAGTCCACTTTGACTTTTCTCTACGGAATCGGTTTCACCTTTGTAATACTGTGGCAACATAGTCTAAGTGGGGCTTCATCAGGGCTATATATAAACGCAGGGAGATATTTGTGCTTCTATTCCTGACGCTTTTGGTTAATAATATCCTAAATATAAACAGTTCGGTCACTGGACGGAACAGCACTTTGCCAATATGCAGACGATACAAAAATAAAGGTGAGTAAATTATGAACACAACTCAAAATAGCCTCAACTTCATCTTGCTCTTCATTAGCCCTACTTACATTAAGCCCTACGCGGTTAAGTTTGTCACAATGGGACAGAACGGAGATATCTACACTTTAACGTGCACAGCGAAGGACTACAAGGGTCAGGGAAGCGCTAAGACGCAGGGATATGAAGACAGGGATCTGGGAGAGGTCGGAAGGAAAGAATGTTGCTTAACTAATCGGATCATCAAATCGAACGCCAGCCTATCAGAAGCGGGGCCGATGCTGTACCGACCTGTCCAAGTGGTTCGAAGTTAACCCCCCAAATTTATAAATCTTTTTGAATAGAGATTAAGGAAGTTTAATTAACTTTAGAAATACGAATAGTAAGGGGATAATAACTATACAATAAATGAAAGGTATTGCAAAGAGAATATTAATATCATAAGTTAATATTAATAAGACATTATATATATTAAAGCAAAACAGAACGTCAAACATTGGGTGCAAATTGGATAAATTCAGAGGAAAAGCGTAACGTAAAAACTGAGTTTGAAATAGGGTCTTTAATTTCTGGAACAATTTACCGGGTAAAATAATTGATGTGAGTCACTGGATTGTTTCAGTCTTAAAGTTATATGCATGAATGAGTGTGATGGGTCCATGCTGGACCTGCTTCCCAGGGCTCATAGACCTTATGCAGTTCTTCAATGTGATGAACTTAAATTAACTATTGCCAGCATGCATATATATATATATATATATATATATATATATATATATATATATATATATATATATATATATATATATGACAATGTCAGACCACGGAGGAAAAATGAAACAGGAAATTTCCTTAAGTACTTTCGTATATTAAATACATCTTCAGAAGGTCATTTTACAGATCGAGTGATGGGTATAAATAGGCAGGAAGGAGTGGTGAAGTAAGGTGAGGTACAATACTTGGACAAGTCCAAGTATTGTACCTCACCTTACTTCACCACTCCTTCCTGCCTATTTATACCCATCACTCGATCTGTAAAATGACCTTCTGAAGATGTATTTAATATACGAAAGTACTTAAGGAAATTTCCTGTTTCATTTTTCCTCCGTGGTCTGACATTGTCACATTCTTAATCACGTGTTTATTTTCGTGATATACACACATATATATATATATATATATATATATATATATATATATATATATATATATATGTCGTACCTAGTAGCCAGAACGTACTTCTCACCCTACTGTAACAAACTAGGCTGTTGTAAGAATTATTCCAGAAGGTTCCAGAAGTTCGAGTAGGGACCTGACCTCTCAACAACGCCCAGTCCCCTGGGAATTAGCAGGTCTGAGTCACAAATGGCGGGCATCTTTGTTCATAGTTTTGTATAATGAACCATCCTATAGTATTCAGTAATTTAGAGAAATTAGCCTTTATTCATTTTGCATTAAAATTGTATTGTATAATAGTACTGGATACAATATCAAGAGTATTCTAATTATTGAGTTTAAGTCACCATCAGTGACGTCACGAATCAGATCTAACTTGTAAGGCGGAGTGACCGGCGGTCATAGGTCATCAGGGTTGACAGGTCTACTATTTCTCAAAGTTCAATTAACCATTTTTGGGGGATCGGGAACAGCTCTGCCGTTAGATGCTTGTGTAATTTAATTTCAGTAAAATAATTCAACCAGTCTGGATCAATTCAGTACAAACAGAGGTTAATTGTTATAACTTAAACCTTGCTAAGTAACTGGGGTAAGCGATGCGGAAGGATACAATGTTCTAGTCTGGGCTAGATCAGACGAGGACAGATCAGTGTGGTCTCCAGAGCAGCTGGGAGAGGTCAAACATCTTACCTCTCCCCAAGACCAGCCCAACATCTTTAGCTGGTTGCCCAAGGTATAGTTGCTATGGTTATTTATAGAATAGTCTTCATTGCCACTCAGGTCAAGTAGGGAGTGTTAAAGTGACAGGGAGTGAACATATTTAGATTTTGTTTTAGTTTTTCTTTTAACAAATTAATTAAGTTAATAATTTGCATTTTTATTGTTTCCATGTGTTTTATGTGTACACTTGCCCTGGTCACGTGGTCCACACGAGGCAGAGTTGGATTGGGCGCCGATTCTAACATCGATTCTAACATCGAATCATTCCCGTGTAATTAATTTCACACTCTTAAGTTTCCACGGTCATCGGTTATAGTGGGGATCAAGCCCCAAGGTTGATTAATTAGCGTGATCGATCCAGACCTCGATCATTGCTCTTGTGTTACTGGTCTGGTGGTGGCAGCGTAGAGGCGACTCAAGGGTTTTGCTCAAAGCCTAGGTCACGCCATACAGGTTGTAGAATCCTAAGTCGGCCAATCGTCTTAGGACCACGTGGCGTGGAGTTGGTTTTGGTAAAAGTTTTGGAGTCCCTTGTAAGAATAAAAAGTAAGAATACGGGTAGAGGGGGAGTAGAAGGTAGATAAGTAGAGAGTAACCCAAACCCGTGTTACACTACTACGCAAGGCCCGATTTGCCTAATAAGCCAAGTTTTCCTGAATTAATATATTTTCTCTTATTTTTTTCTTATAAAATTATGAAGCTACCCATTTCATTATGTATGAGGTCAATTTTTTTTTATTCCAGTTAAAATTAACGTAGATATATGACCGAACCTAACCAACCCTACCTAACCTAACCTAACCTATCTTTATAGGTTAGGTTAGGTTAGGTAGCCGAAAAAGTTAGGTTAGGTTAGGTAGGTTAGGTAGTCGAAAAACAATTAATTCATGAAAACTTGGCTTATTAGGCAAATCGGGACTTGCATAGTAGGCAGAGAAGTGCGTTTAATCCACCCACAAAAGCCTTCCTTCACACCCCCACCAACATCCACCCACAAAAGCCTTCCTTCACACCCCCACCAACAGCCAGCCACAAAAGCCTTCCTTCACACCCTCACCAACAGCCAGCCACAAAAGCCTTCCTTCACACCTCCACCAACATCCACACACAAAAGCCTTCCTTCACACCCCCCACCAACATCCACCCACAAAAGCCTTCCTTCACACCCCCACCAACATCCACCCACAAAAGCCTTCCTTCACACCCCCACCAACATCCACCCACAAAAGCCTTCCTTCACACCCCCACCAACATCCACCCACAAAAGCCTTCCTTCACACCCCCACCAACAGCCAGCCACAAAAGCCTTCCTTCACACCCTCACCAACAGCCAGCCACAAAAGCCTTCCTTCACACCTCCACCAACATCCACACACAAAAGCCTTCCTTCACACCCCCCACCAACATCCACCCACAAAAGCCTTCCTTCACACCCCCACCAACATCCACCCACAAAAGCCTTCCTTCACACCCCCACCAACATCCACCCACAAAAGCCTTCCTTCACACCCCCACCAACATCCACCCACAAAAGCCTTCCTTCACACCACCACCAACAGCCAGCCACAAAAGCCTTCCTTCACACCCTCACCAACAGCCAGCCACAAAAGCCTTCCTTCACACCACCACCAACAGCCAGCCACAAATGCCTTCCTTCACACCACCACCAACAG
The DNA here is from genome assembly GCF_040958095.1 of Procambarus clarkii. Classification (NCBI taxonomy): domain Eukaryota; kingdom Metazoa; phylum Arthropoda; class Malacostraca; order Decapoda; family Cambaridae; genus Procambarus; species Procambarus clarkii. Next base: position 15,426,781 of record NC_091232.1, read on the forward strand.
CCAGCCACAAAAGCCTTCCTTCACACCACCACCAACATCCACCCACAAAAGCCTTCCTTCACACCCCCACCAACATCCACCCACAAAAGCCTTCCTTCACACCCCCACCAACATCCACACACAAAAGCCTTCCTTCACACCCCCACCAACAGCCAGCCAGAAAAGCCTTCCTTCACACCCCCACCAACAGCCAGCCACAAAAGCCTTCCTTCACACCTCCACCAACAGCCAGCCACAAAAGCCTTCCTTCACACCCCCACCAACAGCCAGCCACAAAAGCCTTCCTTCACACCCCCACCAACAGCCAGCCACAAAAGCCTTCCTTCACACCCCCTCACCAACAGCCAGCCACAAAAGCCTTCCTTCACACCCCCACCAACAGCCAGCCACAAAAGCCTTCCTTCAAACCCCCACCAACAGCCAGCCACAAAAGCCTTCCTTCACACCCCCACCAACAGCCAGCCACAAAAGCCTTCCTTCACACCCCCACCAACAGCCAGCCACAAAAGCCTTCCTTCACACCCCCACCAACAGCCAGCCACAAAAGCCTTCCTTCACACCCCCTCACCAACAGCCAGCCACAAAAGCCTTCCTTCACACCCCCACCAACAGCCAGCCACAAAAGCCTTCCTTCACACCTCCACCAACAGCCAGCCACAAAAGCCTTCCTTCACACCCCCACCAACAGCCAGCCACAAAAGCCTTCCTTCACACCACCACCAACAGCCAACCACAAAAGCCTTCCTTCACACCACCACCAACAGCCAGCCACAAAAGCCTTCCTTCACACCCCCACCAACAGCCAGCCACAAAAGCCTTCCTTCACACCCTCACCAACAGCCAGCCACAAAAGCCTTCCTTCACACCACCACCAACAGCCAGCCACAAAAGCCTTCCTTCACACCACCACCAACAGCCAGCCACAAAAGCCTTCCTTCACACCCCCACCAACAGCCAGCCACAAAAGCCTTCCTTCACACCACCACCAACAGCCAGCCACAAAAGCCTTCCTTCACACCACCACCAACAGCCAGCCACAAAAGCCTTCCTTCACACCCCCACACCAACAGCCAGCCACAAAAGCCTTCCTTCACAACCCCACCAACATCCACCCACAAAAGCCTTCCTTCACACCCCCACCAACAGCCAGCCACAAAAGCCTTCCTTCACACCACCACCAACATCCACCCATAAAAGCCTTCCTTCACACCACCACCAACAACCACCCACAAAAGCCTTCCTTCACCCCTCCACCAACAGCCAGCCACAAAAGCCTTCCTTCACACCCCCACCAACATCCAACCACAAAAGCCTTCCTTCACACCACCACCAACAGCCACCCACAAAAGCCTTCCTTCACACCCCCACCAACAGCCAGCCACAAAAGCCTTCCTTCACACCACCACCAACAGCCAGCCACAAAAGCCTTCCTTCACACCCCCACCAACAGCCAGCCACAAAAGCCTTCCTTCACACCCCCACCAACAGCCAGCCACAAAAGCCTTCCTTCACACCCCCACCAACATCTACCCACAAAAGCCTTCCTTCACACCCCCACCAACAGCCAGCCACAAAAGCCTCCCTTCACACCCCCACCAACATCCACCCACAAAAGCCTTCCTTCACACCCCCACCAACAGCCAGCCACAAAAACCTTCCTTCACACCCACACCAACAGCCAGCCACAAAAGCCTTCCTTCACACCCCCACCAACAGCCAGCCACAAAAGACTTCCTTCACACCCCCACCAACAACCACACACAAAAGACTTCCTTCACACCCCCACCAACAGCCAGCCACAAAATCCTTCCTTCACACCCACACCAACAGCCAGCCACAAAAGCCTTCCTTCACACCCCCACCAACAGCCAGCCACAAAAGCCTTCCTTCACACCCACACCAACAGCCAGCCACAAAAGCCTTCCTTCACACCCTCACCAACAGCCAGCCACAAAAGCCTTCCTTCACACCCCCACCAACAGCCAGCCACAAAAGCCTTCCTTCACACCCCCACCAACAGCCAGCCACAAAAGCCTTCCTTCACACCCCCTCACCAACAGCCAGCCACAAAAGCCTTCCTTCACACCCCCACCAACAGCCAGCCACAAAAGCCTTCCTTCACACCTCCACCAACAGCCAGCCACAAAAGCCTTCCTTCACACCCCCACCAACAACCAGCCACAAAAGCCTTCCTTCACACCACCACCAACAGCCAGCCACAAAAGCCTTCCTTCACACCCCCACCAACAGCCAGCCACAAAAGCCTTCCTTCACACCCCCTCACCAACAGCCAGCCACAAAAGCCTTCCTTCACACCCCCACCAACAGCCAGCCACAAAAGCCTTCCTTCACACCTCCACCAACAGCCAGCCACAAAAGCCTTCCTTCACACCCCCACCAACAACCAGCCACAAAAGCCTTCCTTAACACCACCACCAACAGCCAGCCACAAAAGCCTTCCTTCACACCCCCTCACCAACAGCCAGCCACAAAAGCCTTCCTTCACACCCTCACCAACAGCCAGCCACAAAAGCCTTCCTTCACACCCCCACCAACAACCAGCCACAAAAGCCTTCCTTCACACCACCACCAACAACCACCCACAAAAGCCTTCCTTCACACCTCCACCAACAGCCAGCCACAAAAGCCTTCCTTCACACCCCCACCAACATCCACCCACAAAAGCCTTCCTTCACACCACCACCAACAGCCACCCACAAAAGCCTTCCTTCACACCCCCACCAACAGCCAGCCACAAAAGCCTTCCTTCACACCACCACCAACAGCCAGCCACAAAAGCCTTCCTTCACACCCCCACCAACAGCCAGCCACAAAAGCCTTCCTTCACACCCCCACCAACAGCCAGCCACAAAAGCCTTCCTTCACACCCCCACCAACATCTACCCACAAAAGCCTTCCTTCACACCCCCACCAACAGCCAGCCACAAAAGCCTCCCTTCACACCCCCACCAACATCCACCCACAAAAGCCTTCCTTCACACCCCCACCAACAGCCAGCCACAAAAACCTTCCTTCACACCCACACAAACAGCCAGCCACAAAAGCCTTCCTTCACACCCCCACCAACAGCCAGCCACAAAAGACTTCCTTCACACCCCCACCAACAACCACACACAAAAGACTTCCTTCACACCCCCACCAACAGCCAGCCACAAAATCCTTCCTTCACACCCACACCAACAGCCAGCCACAAAAGCCTTCCTTCACACCCCCACCAACAGCCAGCCACAAAAGCCTTCCTTCACACCCACACCAACAGCCAGCCACAAAAGCCTTCCTTCACACCCTCACCAACAGCCAGCCACAAAAGCCTTCCTTCACACCCCCACCAACAGCCAGCCACAAAATCCTTCCTTCACACCCACACCAATAGCCAGCCACAAAAGCCTTCCTTCACACCCTCACCAACAGCCAGCCACAAAAGACTTCCTTCACACCCTCACCAACAGCCAGCCACAAAAGCCTTCATGCACACCCACACCAACAGCCAGCCACAAAAGCCTTCCTTCACACCCCCACCAACAGCCAGCCACAAAAGCCTTCCTTCACACCCTCACCAACAGCCAGCCACAAAAGCCTTCCTTCACACCACCACCAACAGCCAGCCACAAAAGCCTTCTTTCACACCGCCAGGAAATTGTCTCTTACTTCACTTAGTTGCTCCTTAAGTGACGTTTTATATTAGGAAGTTCAGACTTTGTTTACAAACTAATTGAAGATAATAAAAATGAGAGACATTGTCATGTGCAGCTTCAGCCTTGTGGCGTCAGTGTGCATGTCGTCAGACAGCCTTGTGGGGTTACTGTCCATGTTGTCTGTCTGCCTTGTGGGGTTACTGTCCATGTTGTCTGTCTGCCTTGTGGGGTTACTGTCCATGTTGTCTGTCTGCCTTGTGGCGTCAGTGTGCATGTCGTCAGACAGCCTTGTGGGGTTACTGTCCATGTTGTCTGTCTGCCTTGTGGGGTTACTGTCCATGTTGTCTGTCTGCCTTGTGGGGTTACTGTCCATGTTGTCTGTCTGCCTTGTGGGGTTACTGTCCATGTTGTCTGTCTGCCTTGTGGGGTTACTGTTCATGTTGTCTGTCTGCCTTGTGGGGTTACTGTCCATGTTTTCTGTCTGCCTTGTGGCGTTACTGTCCATGTTGTCTGTCTGCCTTGTGGCGTTACTGTCCATGTTGTCTGTCTGCCTTGTGGGGTTACTGTCCATGTTGTCTGTCAGCCTTGTGGGGTTACTGTCCATGTTGTTTGTCTGCCTTGTGGGGTTACTGTCCATGTTGTCTGTCTGCCTTGTGGGGTTACTGTCCATGTTGTCTGTCAGCCTTGTGGGGTTACTGTCCATGTTGTCTGTCTGCCTTGTGGGGTTACTGTTCATGCTGTCTGTCTGCCTTGTGGCGTTACTGTCCATGTTGTCTGTCTGCCTTGTGGCGTTACTGTCCATGTTGTCTGTCTGCCTTGTGGGGTTACTGTCCATGTTGTCTGTCAGCCTTGTGGGGTTACTGTCCATGTTGTCTGTCAGCCTTGTGGCACTACCGTCCATCCCAAGTGGTTGACTACCGTCCAGTCCAAGTGGTTGACTAACGTCCAGTCCAAGTGGTTGACTACCGTCCAGCCCAAGTGGTTGACTACCGTCCAGCCCAAGTGGTTGGCTACCGTCCATCCCAAGTGGTTGACTACCGTCCAGTCCAAGTGGTTGACTACCGTCCAGTCCAAGTGGTTGACTACCGTCCAGCCCAAGTGGTTGGCTCTACCGTCCAGCCCAAGTGGTTGACTACCGTCCAGTCCAAGTGGTTGGCTCTACCGTCCAGCCCAAGTGGTTGACTACCGTCCAGCCCAAGTGGTTGACTACCGTCCAGTCCAAGTGGTTGACTACCGTCCAGCCCAAGTGGTTGGCTCTACCGTCCAGCCCAAGTGGTTGACTACCGTCCAGTCCAAGTGGTTGGCACTACCGTCCATCCCAAGTGGTTGACTACCGTCCAGCCCAAGTGGTTGACTACCGTCCAGTCCAAGTGGTTGACTACCGTCCAGTCCAAGTGGTTGACTACCGTCCAGCCCAAGTGGTTGACTACCGTCCAGCCCAAGTGGTTGACTACCGTCCAGCCCAAGTGGTTGGCTCTACCGTCCAGCCCAAGTGGTTGACTACCGTCCAGCCCAAGTGGTTGACTACCGTCCAGCCCAAGTGGTTGACTACCGTCCAGGCCAAGTGGTTGACTACCGTCCAGCCCAAGTGGTTGGTACTACCGTCCAGGCCAAGTGGTTGACTACTGTCCAGCCCAAGTGGTTGACTACCGTCCATCCCAAGTGGTTGACTACCGTCCAGCCCAAGTGGTTGACTACCGTCCAGCCCAAGTAGTTGACTACCGTCCAGCCCAAGTGGTTGACTACCGTCCAGTCCAAGTGGTTGACTACCGTCCAACCCAAGTGGTTGACTACCGTCCAGCCCAAGTGGTTGGCACTACCATCCAGCCCAAGTGGTTGACTACCGTCCAGCCCAAGTGGTTGGCTACCGTCCAGCCCAAGTGGTTGACTACCGTCCAGCCCAAGTGGTTGACTACCGTCTAGCCCAAGTGGTTGGTACTACCGTCCAGCCCAAGTGGTTGGTACTACCGTCCAGCCCAAGTGGTTGACTACCGTCCAGCCCAAGTGGTTGGCACTACCGTCCAGCCCAAGTGGTTGACTACCATCCAGTCCAAGTGGTTGACTACCGTCCAGCCCAAGTGGTTGACTACCGTCCAGCCCAAGTGGTTGGCACTACCATCCAGCCCAAGTGGTTGACTACCGTCCAGTCCAAGTGGTTGACTACCGTCCAGCCCAAGTGGTTGACTACCGTCCAGCCCAAGTGGTTGGTACTACCGTCCAGCCCAAGTGGTTGGCTACCGTCCAGCCCAAGTGGTTGACTACCGTCCAGCCCAAGTGGTTGGTACTACCGTCCAGCCCAAGTGGTTGACTACCGTCCAGCCCAAGTGGTTGAGTACCGTCCAGCCCAAGTGGTTGACTACCGTCCAGCCCAAGTGGTTGGTACTACCGTCCAGCCCAAGTGGTTGACTACCGTCCAGCCCAAGTGGTTGACTACCGTCCAGCCCAAGTGGTTGGCACTACCATCCAGCCCAAGTGGTTGGCACTACCGTCCAGCCCAAGTGGTTGACTACCGTCCAGTCCAAGTGGTTGACTACTGTCCAGCCCAAGTGGTTGACTACCGTCCAGCCCAAGTGGTTGGCTACCGTCCAGCCCAAGTGGTTGACTACCGTCCAGTCCAAGTGGTTGGTACTACCGTCCAGCCCAAGTGGTTGACTACCGTCCAGCCCAAGTGGTTGACTACCGTCCAGCCCAAGTGGTTGACTACCGTCCAGTCCAAGTGGTTGGCACTACCGTCCATCCCAAGTGGTTGACTACCGTCCAGCCCAAGTGGTTGACTACCGTCCAGTCCAAGTGGTTGACTACCGTCCAGCCCAAGTGGTTGGCACTACCATCCAGCCCAAGTGGTTGGCACTACCGTCCAGCCCAAGTGGTTGACTACCGTCCAGCCCAAGTGGTTGACTACCGTCCAGCCCAAGTGGTTGACTACCGTCCAGCCCAAGTGGTTGGCTACCGTCCAGCCCAAGTGGTTGACTACCGTCCAGCCCAAGTGGTTGACTACCGTCTAGCCCAAGTGGTTGGTACTACCGTCCAGCCCAAGTAATTGGTACTACCGTCCAGCCCAAGTGGTTGACTACCGTCCAGCCCAAGTGGTTGGCACTACCGTCCAGCCTAAGTGGTTGGTACTACCGTCCAGCCCAAGTGGTTGGCACTACCGTCCAGCCCAAGTGGTTGACTACCGTCCAGCCCAAGTGGTTGGTACTACCGTCCAGTCCAAGTGGTTGGCACTACCGTCCAGCCCAAGTGGTTGACTACCGTCCAGCCCAAGTGGTTGGTACTACCGTCCAGCCCAAGTGGTTGGTACTACCGTCCAGCCCAAGTGGTTGGTACTACCGTCCAGCCCAAGTGGTTGGTACTACCGTCCAGCCCAAGTGGTTGGTACTACCGTCCAGCCCAAGTGGTTGACACTACCATCCAGCCCAAGTGGTTGACAACCGTCCAGCCCAAGTGGTTGACAACCGTCCAGCCCAAGTGGTTGACACTACCGTCCAGCCCAAGTGGTTGGTACTACCGTCCAGCCCAAGTGGTTGGTACTACCGTCCAGCCCAAGTGATTGACTACCGTCCAGCCCAAGTGGTTGGTACTACCGTCCAGCCCAAGTGGTTGGTACTACCGTCCAGCCCAAGTCGTTGACTACCGTCCAGCCCAAGTGGTTGGTACTACCGTCCAGCCCAAGTGGTTGGCACTACCGTCAAGTGTGACTTTTCACTAAATGTCCTTAATATTGTGTTTTATCTTATCTCTTGAAATAAAATGAAATCACTCCAAAAAAGAGATATATATACATGTTTGCAAGCTAATAATTTTAATTTAATTTATGATAACTAATATCAGATGGGATAATCACTTGAATTCTAAGATTTGACATTCATGTGTGTAAATTAATATAGTTTAGCCAAGAGGCAAATTTTAGCTTAAGAGGGCGTTATCATTGTTTGGCCGAAAAAATTCGGCCAAACACGAAAAATTTATAAAAATACTACAACGTTCTGGCAACACCGTGGTGCAAACCGTTTAATGTTATGATAATAAATAACGTAATTACAGCAAATTTTCCAGCCGCAATTGCCCGAAATCTGGTCCTCGCGGCTCGGGTGCGCCGTAGGGTGATGCGTCATACGTTGTAAGCGTCTAGTATTTCGCAATAGAGTGGAGAATATCTTGTTATGCATATACAAATTATAAACACACTCGCTGGCAACTGTCTTCTGTGAGAGGGAGGGGCTATAATCCGATTTACTGGCTTAGTCACCCTCTCAGTGTCTGTGCCGGCGGTCGCATGCCTGACGCGCTCGCACAGATCGTATTTTCTTGCATATACTGCACAATGGATATAGTATCGGACAAGAAGAAAGCTCTAAAGGCAAGAGCTCTACGCGTTAGCCAAGTAAAGAAGGAGCGTAAAGCCACACTGAGGCAAAACAAGAGTTCCCTTGAGTGAAGAGAGAGGGCAGCCTCCCGCCCCCACAACACACTACCTCGCCTCACACCCAGGCACCCACACCTCCTGTGGCACCTGCCACACCTCTGTGGCACCTGCCACACCTCCTGCTGCACATGCCACACCACCTGCGGCACCTGCCACACCACCTGCGGCACCTGCCACTCAAGATCTTAGACCTGCAACTCAAGACGTTCTCCCTCTTGATGTTGCAAGATGTTGCATATTTCAGACCAATTATATTAGGTTAGTATGTATTATGTTTTATATCTTGATACTATATCATAAATAATTGTAAATATAAAGCTGCTGTCTTTTTTTTAATTTTTTTTATTTTTTTTTTTTAATTTTTTTTTTTTAATAATTTTTTTTTTTTTTTTTTTATCAGGCGATCTTCATGGAACTTACACACCTTACTGAAGGAATGCCAATCTACAAGGGTGGTAATTTTGATTGAAATTGGTAGTTCATCAACCTCAGCCAAAGGTGGCTGAACTTTGACCTTCATTTTTTACAGGTAACTAATTTGCAACTATATGGTTGAATAACTTTTTTATTTATTATTCAATTTACATGGAACTTGCACATTATATGTAGAGTCTGTGCCTCTAAAAACTCAAGTTATATATTTCCCCTAAGATCATTAATTGATTTTATATATATTTATAAACATCATTTTGTTGC